>NC_053156.1:19318727-19589817 GCF_016835505.1 Polypterus senegalus | reverse complement strand
CAGGACTGGAGCTGGCGTCCCCTGTATCTAGTCCATTTGTCCTTACAACAGGCTTCTAATTCTGTGAGATCCTTGGGCCGTCTTTGTTGAGGTCTCTCCACAGATTTTCATTGATGTTTAGGTTGGGGGGGTCTGTGAGGGTTGTGGTGGATGGCTGGAGCCCTTACCTAGCCGGGATGCCCACAGTATGTAAGGAGAAGGGGTGAGAGTATTTTCAGGACAGAGGTAGCCACCTTGGTTTCCAGCGGAGCATGGGAGCTCATCCCTACTGGACTTTTACAGGGCCCTATTTCCGGGTGTGTTGGAAGTGCTGCCAGAACCTGGAATTCTTCAGAGAAAAGGAGCCGGAGTCGGGAGGAGGGAGACAAAGCTTGCCTGGAGGAGTGCTTTTAATCTAATCTAATCATAATCTGCTCCATTTAATATCCCAGAATGCCTCTCACCTTACTCTCCAAATCATAACCTTAGATCTTCAAATGAGGGTCTGCTTAGAATTCCAAGTGCTAAACTTGGAAACAGTGTTCTGTTTCTGGACTTCGGCCCCCCTTTTTTCTCTCTTTCCACAATGTGGTCAAAATGTTCTATTCTGACGTCATCGGTCCACAGGACTTGTTTTCTAAAATGCGTCAGGCATTCACTGGCAAACTTCAAGCGCTGAATTTTGTGGCGAGAATTCAGGAAAGGTTTTCTTCTGCTGACTCTGCTGCCATGAAGGTCCTCTTTGTTGAGGTGTCGCCGCACAGAAGAACAGTGGACCACCACTCCAGAATTAGCTGAATCTTCCTGAAGGATTTTGGTTTTTATTTGCCTTTCTAGCAATCCAATGAGTAGCTCTTTCAGGAAGTTTTCTTGGTCTTCCAGACCTCACCTTGACCTCCTCCATTCTTTTTCACTGCCATTTCTTAATAACATTACAACCTGAGGACACCGTGACCTAAAAACGCTGTGCTGTCTTCTTGTCGCCTCCTCCTGCTTTGTGAGCCTCAATTCTTTTATTTGTTGGAGTGCCGGGCAGCTGCTTAGAGGAGCCCATGGCTGCTGATTATTGGGACAGCTTTCTACAGTTTTGACATTTGCATTACTGGGGGATTCCTAACGATGACTGTGACCAAACCATAGCTGCCCTAACGAGCTCATGAAGGTCTGAGACCACCTGTGGCAAAAGTGATCTGAGACCTCAAATATCTAGGGGTGCCCAAACATTTGCATGGTGCTCCTCTCACTTTCTTAACTGCACAATTACAGAAACAAAAACAAATCACAAATCTGGCATAAATCGCTGAAAAATCATGTGTCATCTTTAACTTTATTATGGTGAACAGTTCATCTTCTGCTCACTTAACTATTCACAGTAGCGGACATTTTAAGCAAGGGGGTCCAAACTTTTGCATGTTGCTGTTCATCTGCTATCATTACAGTTAAAAATCTATAGCTCTTTACTGTGGAAACACATTAGAAGTTGGGATTTAGGTTTGCAGCCTGAATATTCATATTTGGTGAGGCAGCTTTGAATTCCATGTGACACACATCCTCTGAGGTTTGATTCTTAAGCACACACTAAGGAAATGACACTTAGCCTCTGAGGTGGCATAAGATAGCCTTGGAGCCTCCAAGGTTTAATTGTAGACACACGTTACTTAAATAGAGCGTGGCCTCCGAGGATACAGGACAGAGCGTAAGGCTGTGCAAGTGACAGTAAATCAGAGTAACTCAGCAATGACAACAACTAATACATCCCATAAAGGCAGGATGAGGCCTTAACAGAACAAGCAGACTGGTGGTGGACAAGACCACTGCATCACCAGTTAGGAGACGGGGGGCTGTGGGGGAGTCACTGGAAGGCAGAAAAAAAAAACAAGAAAAAGTCCTGTCTGAAATCAGGAGCAGCCTACTCAAACGCTCTATAGGGCGCTATATGATAGATAGATAGATAGATAGATAGATAGATAGATATGAAAGGCACTATATAATAGATAGATAGATGGATAGATATGAAAGGCACTATATAATAGATAGATAGATAGATAGATAGATAGATAGATAGATAGATATGAAAGGCACTATATAATAGATAGATAGATAGATATGAAAGGCACTATATAATAGATAGATATGAAAGGCACTATATGATAGATAGATAGATAGATAGATAGATAGATAGATAGATAGATAGATAATGAAAGGCACTTTATAATGTGATAGATAGATAGATAGATAGATAGATAGATAGATAGATAGATAGATAGATAGATAGAATCCCCCATGCATTGCAGAGGATCACCTTTTGGCTTATCTGAGGTATGTAGCAGCACTCCGGGACTTGAGGGGGCGTTGTCGCTAATTGTGTTGTCTCCCTTTTCCACCACAGATCTGAGGAGACATCCGATGGGTGCAGCTGACTCTGCCCCTTCTGGTTAGACCCATATACAGCCTGGGCACCCCTGGTAGGAAGTGTCTATTTGTGGACCAAGCAGACTGCAGGACGGAGCTCCTGAGATGCTCAAGAGAGCAGACTAACCAAGTCTCAGATGGCTACAATCTGATTATTTTAAAGGCACTAATATAACAGATGGACAGTCGAATGTGAAAGGCCTTACCTAATAGACAGTAGAAACTGGAAGGCACTATAAAGTGGGGCTCGGCAATGGCGTTGTCAGAGTGAGCCTAAGCTCATGTGCTTCTCTCATCATGTGACTTCTCTATAGTTCAGGTTGCTAGGAAACCACAAATAGGGGGCGTGCCCAGAGAGCATGTGGATGGTGTGGTCAGAGGCATGGCCGAGGCGTTTCACATTCAAGCTTTTCACAGACTACAAGACACACTTTGCGACTTCAGGGTTTTTGGATGAACTTGGAGAAGAGATCAGCACTCTTGTGAAGAGAGGCTGTGTCCAAACGGTTTAGTTTACTGATTTAGTTCAAAGAAACCCACAAAACTGAAAGCCATAAAAGCAGTTACAATGCAGTCAATTGAGTGAGGAAAGTGACAAGGTGCAAGATCAGCCATTATGAAGTGCGGCTTTTAGCACACAGAATGTCTTGTCTTCTCACTAATATTCTAAACCTACTTGATTCAACTTTAAGGCTTCACAGGGCCAAAGCCACCCCAGCAGCACTGGGTGCAAGGCAGCAGGGACCAGTCCTCAGGGGGAGGCCGGTCAACACAGAGCACACACACACACACACACACACACACACTGGTGTAATTTTGAGCCATCAGCCAGCCAAATCTGTAATCTTTGGGATGTGGAAGGATACACACAGACCTGGAGAGAACATGCACACACACAAACACTACCCAGATTGGGATTTGAGCCCACAATGACACAAAGAGACCACACACGGTGTCCAGGCTGGGATTTGAACCTTTGTAGACACAGAGAGAACCTGCATACTGCATACAAATAGAGCCAATTCCAGGATTTGAACCCAAATAGTTAGAGGAAGAACATACACACCGCTACATAAGCAACACCCAGGTTGAGATCTGAACATGCACACCACACACAAAACAGAGCCGAGGCTGCAATATGGACCCCTAATAGACACAGAAAGAACATTCATACCCTGAACAAGCAACATCCAGGTTGGAATTTGAACCCACACAGACACAGGGGGAAGCTGCACACAAACAGAGCTGACGCCAGAATTTGAACCCCAATAGCCACCAAGAGAACATGCACACCCCACACAAGCAATACGCAGACTGGGATTTGAAAACTACACAGACACAGTGAGAACCTGCACACCCCACACAGTCTCCAGGCTGGGATTTGAACCGAAACAGACATAAAGTTAATATTCCCATCCCGAAAAACGAGCACCACCCAGACTGGGATTTGAACCCATATTGACGTGGAGAGAACTTGCACACCTCACACAGTGTCCGGGCTGAAATTTGAACCCACATAGACACAAATGAGAACACACACACACACCCCACACAAGCTATGCCTGATCAGGACTTGAACCCATTGACACACACGGACTTGAAAATAAGTGTTTCTCAGCCGAGCCAAGGGGTGGCGCTGTCCAATTCAAACTCTGCAGACCCCCAACAGAACCCTCCTCCTAATGACGACACTTCCACCTACCAAGATCCCTCCTCCTGATGACATCATATGTCTCCAACATACTCTATATACCCACCATCTTACCTATCTATGTCAGTTCTGTTTTGAACTTGTTGCCTGTGCAGACGTCCTTTTGATTTTTTGGTTTTGAATGTACCCTGCGGTGGGCTGGCACCCTGCCCGGGGTTTGTTTCCTGCCTTGCACCCTGTGTTGGCTCAGATTGGCTCCACCAGACCCCCGTGACCCTGTAGTTAGGATATAGCGGGTTAGATAATGGATGGATGGATGTTTTGAATATTTTCAAGTGTACGGGGGTACAAATCTGGTGGTCCCTGCTTGTTATTACACTATATAGACACAGAAAGAACTGACATGAGCACGTCCCATGCTGGAATCTGAAATCACATAGACCCAGATAGAACATGTCCGCCTGACATGTAGACACATAAAGGGGCTAAAAACGGGGACGTGTAAATGTAAAGATTGAAACGGTTCATCGCCACAGATGGTAAGGAGACACGTCCGTCCTCGAGGGTTCAACAAAGTCCAAACATGGGCCTTTTGTTTAAGAAAACCACACATGGCCTGAGCTGCTCTCACCACAACGTCTCCTTTCTGTTCCACAGCGTCGTCAGCGCCACATAAAGAAGCACCTTAAGCAATCGGCCGCACCCAGTGCTCAGACGACCAACGGACGAGTCACCATAATGGACTCAAAGGGGAGAAAAGCAGAAGGAGAAGGTAGAAGAGAACAAACAGCGAGGCAGAAGACAAGAGCTGGAGGAGAAAGAGCGGAGTCTGCATGGTGGGACCTGTTGGTTAAGCCCACCTTGTAGTGAGACGCCGGGTGCATCAGAAAATAACAAGAAAGCCAAGCGATCTCCCTGGATAGGCAGTGAATATCTCGTCACCCGTGAACCCACTAAGTCACTCACTGGCCTCAATCCTCTTCTCGCTTTCTCCTCTGCGGCTCTGAAAGGAAGTTTGCCGGCCCCCCACGACCCGAGATCGAGACGCTCCCAGTTTCAAGTAGCACACCTGCGTTCAGCCATCAGGGGCCCGGGTGGGGGTCCCTGATGGTAAGCACAATTACCATCTTCCTCTCACCCTCATCATCCTACCCTCACCCCCACAATCCAAACAACTCCACTTCGGCATACAAAGGGTCGTTGAGGAGGGAAGGTTCACTCACCCACTTGCTCTCTTGTTCGCTTTCTCAGGGTGCCGCGTGCTGCTCTTCTTCTCTCTCCGGCCCGCCACTCTGACGAACTACCAAAGGCAGACAAAGAGGAAGCAAAATGAAGCGCCGACCACAAAGCAAAGCAAGAGATGTGGAGATTCTGTGACGTTTGAGAAGCTCTTCTTCTACTTCTCTTCATATTGTGGATATGAGAGTTCCTCGTCACACACTGCAATGAATAAATTGGAAATGTAACATTTTTACTCTTGATTTTAGTGAAAAACACAACAATGTGTACTCCGGTTCAATGCCGTGGGAGGCCAGAGCCCATCACAGCAGCACTGGGTACAAGGCAGGAACCATACCTGGACAGGACGCCACATCCATACTCAAATTCACAATTCAAAATCACCCAGCCTGCACATCTTAGGAGATAAAAACAGACGTTTAAAGGAATTTAACTCTTTGGAGGGGGCCGCATACTTGGAGGTGGAATGGGGTACCATAGGGAACTGCAACCGAGGGTGGCTGAAGCTTGGAGACCTCCACCACATCATAGACAAATCCATTCCCAAATCTAGTGTAACCACCAGGGGTCGCCACTGAGTCCCAAACCTCAGACACAGTAATGGCCAGCACAATTTTCGGCTAACCAAAGCACCTCTCCCACAATCACCCTTCCAAAATACACAAAATAAACAAATTCTTCCTTCTTCTGTCCTCCGCTGAATGTTGCCCGCTGCCTCTCGAATTTGACTCCCCAATGTGAGGTGGCAGACCTGGGAATGCTTCCTGTGCCAATGCCATGTCTTCCTGAAAGCACTTCTGGGTTGTATAGAAAGTGGGGTTAGTCTCTCCACCCTGACAGCATCCTGTAGTGGCACCCAGGGACCCTGACAGAGTTGCACTTCCAGACTGTAACTCCCAAGCACCCCTGCAGGTGTCCAAACAGGGATGCTACCAGAGGACCAGTGCCACCTGCTGTATAGCCTAACCTACACCTTCTGCTGGTCCATTCATTATATTACTCCGACAAGGTACAAAGCTGGCAAGTTTGCTTGTCCTTCCATTCTGGATTCCTTCTTGCCCATCCTCTTGGGCACTTAAACTAGATAAATAAAACGTTAACATGATTAACATCTGTTTGTTTGCCAATCAGACAAAAACAACCAAACCAATTTTCACAAAAGTTTAAAAAAGTGCTTCACCATCTGCCCTACTACAAAAATATTAGCTGGCCAGACACAGAGACTACAATCCCCATCATGCAGCAGGAGTGAAGGCCCCACACTGGTTTCTCATTATGGTCCTGACTCCGGTGCACAAGAACTGCCTAACAACTACAGAAGACTGCAATGAAACCCAAGCTGGGTGAGTGTCTGTGTGTACCCTTTGCATGTATTCCCTGTGTCCAGGGGGGGGGGGCTTTTCATAACGATCTTCAGTTTCCCTCTCAAAATCCTTAATTTATTTGGCGATTTGGCCCTTCATAAATGATTGTGCCCTGCAGCAGACTGGTAGCCGTCCAGGACTGGTTGCTAACCATGCCCAGGGTGGGCTCTGGCCTTGTAGTCAAAGCTGAAGGGATAGGCTCTGCCCACTAATTGGCTTTATTACTGGAGGGACATGTACTTTATTTATTAGAATGACCATTGTCACAAAAAGCAGACACAGGAGTCATAAAAAGGATTGCGGTAGCCACCCCTATAATATTCCCTGGCTGCAAAAGGGTAAATTGCTAGCACTGATGTGCTCAGAACGGAGTCCGAAAGAGAACTGATCACTATTTGTTAAATGGTGGCTTTAAAGGCCAAAACAGGATATGATGTCAACAGGGGTCGGATCCAGAAGGCTCAGACCCAGAAGTAACATCATCAGAAGGGCCTGAACCGGAAATGACATCATTAAGAGGGCCGGAACTGGAAGGGTCCTCCTCCACGGGTTATGGACTGGAAGTGACGTCATCAGAAGGGCTGGAACCGGAAGTGACGCCATCAGGGCCAAGCGGAATTTCCCGTGAACGGTGTGCAGGAAAATGAGAAAAAAGATCAGCACACTCCATCATCCCCTGGTCTGCCATGCAATTACTCTCATTTAAAAGAAGCATAATAGTGATTGCTTTGAATTATTCCAGACTGAATTTTTGTCCCCAAACACAGCACTGAAACTGCCCTGGCTAAGATCACTAATGACCTTCTCTGTGGAGCTGACTCCACTCAACTCTCCAACCTCATCCTCCTCGACCCCAGTGCAGCCTTTTAATACAACGAGGGAGAAACAAAAAGTAAAGGTAACTTACACTTTAACCCCAGTAAGTGTGGGCAGAGGATCACGTCACTTGTGTCACTTCTCCACAAAGTCTCCCTGCCAGTCAAACTGCTTCTTGTAACGTTGTACTGACTTCTTCATTCCTTAGGAGAAGATGCTTTCTCATCTGTTCCAAAATCCAGGTCTGCACCTCTTCCTTAACTTCATCATCACAGGTGGACCTGCCACCACGAAGAGCCTCTTTAAGTGACATGAGAATGTGATAGTCTCATGTTGCTAGATTAGGGCTGAAAGGGGGATGTGTAAGACGTTCAAACCACAGCTGTTTTGTTCCTTGCACCGAGGAACGGCATAGGAACATGCATTGTCATGGAGCAGCAAGTCTGCTTTGAACATAGCACAGTACTCTGATTGTTCATATTTATGACAATGCACTAGAATAGGAGCCCAAAAGAAGGTCATTGTGATTTTCTTAGTGGAGGGCTTTGCCTTGAATGTCTTCTTCACTGGAGAAGACAGGTGTTTCCACTACATGCTTTGTGGCTCTCATCTATGGTGACAATCTGCTCCAAAACCCTTCTTCATAACGTTTTCGGGAATGGTGTCTGTTGTCTGTTGTGCAAACTGATAGCTGATATCCAACTGTACAGCAACAGAGGACAACGTAATCCATCAGTCTCCTCTGTTTGAAGGCATTCGCCATGTCGATGTGTGCTCAGGTATGCGATGTTGATGGTCAACCAGACCAAGCTTCATCAGTTACACTACTTCATGGATTTAGATCAGGTTTTTTTCTATAATTTGCTTGAACATTCTTGTTGATTTTGCGACTTCTCTCATCGTGCTAAGTATCATAGCTTGCTTGTGGTACCGATTTATTTGCGCGAATCTGAGAGAGACGCAGCGAGGGGAGGGGGTCTGGCCCTCCTCACTCACACATCTTCCTCGGGGCGTAACCTTAACTCTGCTTAGTTAGCGAACGAGAGAACTACTTCACGAATTTAGATCGGGTTTTTTTCTATAATTTTCTTGAACATTCCTGTTGATTTTGCGACTTTCTCATCACGCTAAGTACCATAGCTCGATTTATTTGCGCAAATCTGAGAGAGACGCAGCAAGGGAAAGGATCTGGCCCTCCTCACTCACACATCTTCCTCGGGTCGTAACCTTAACTACGCTTAGCTAGCGAACGAGAGAACTACTTCACGGATTTAGATTGGGTTTTTTTCTTTAATTTTGTTGTACATTCCAGTTCATTTCGCTACCTTTCTCATCGCACTAATAGTTCAGTTGTGGTACCGATTTATTTGCGTTAATCCGAGAGAGATGCAGAGGGCCGAGGGGTGGGGGCTGGCCCTCCTTACTCATGTGTCAGCCTCGGGGCGTAACCTTAACTACGCTTAGTTAGCGAATGAGAGAGCTACTTCACGGATTTAGATTGGGTTTTTTTTCTATCATTTTCTTGAACATTCCTGTTGATTTTGCGACTTTCTCATCACGTTAAGTACCATAGCTTGATTTATTTGCGCAAATCTGAGAGAGACACAGCAAGGGACAGGATCTGGCCCTCCTCACGCACACATCTGCCTCGAGGCGTAACCTTAACTCTGTTCAGTAAGCGAACAAGAGAACTACTTCACGGATTTAGATCGGGATTTTTTCTATAATTTGCTTGAACATTCCTGTTGATTTTGCGACTTCTCTCATCGTGCTAAGTATCATAGTTCGCTTGTGGTACCGATTTATTAACGCAAATATGAGAGAGACGCAGCAAGGGACGTGGTCTGGCCCTCCTCACTCACACATCTTCCTCGGGGCGTAACCTTAACTCCGCTTAGCTAGCGAACGAGAGAACTACTTCACGGATTTAGATCGGGTTTTTTTCTATAATTTTCTTGAGCATTCCTGTTGATTTTGCGACTTTCTCATCACGCTAAGTACCAGAGCTCGATTTATTTGCGCGAATCTGAGAGAGACGCAGCGAGGGACAGGATCTGGCCCTCCTCACTCACACATCTGCCTCGGGGCGTACCCTTAACTCCGCTTAGTTAGTGAACGAGAGAACTTATTCACGGATTTAGATCGGGTTTTTTTCTTTAATTTTCTTGTACATTCCAGTTCATTTCGCTACCTTTCTCATCAAACTAATAGTTCAGTTGTGGTACCGATTTATTTGCGCGAATCCGAGAGAGATGCAGCGGGCCGAGGGGAGGGGGGCTGGCCCTCCTTACTCATGCGTCAGCCTTCGGGGCGTAACCTTAACTACGCTTAGTTAGCGAACGAGAGAACTACTTCACGGATTTAGATCTGTTTTTTTTTTCTAGAATTTGCTTGAACATTCCAGTTGATTTTGCGACTTTTCTCATCGTAATAAGATCATAGTTGGCTTGCAGGAAAGATATGTTCGTGGGAATCTAAAAGAAAGAGACAGCGGGCCGAGGGGAGGGGAAAAATGTGACGTCAGGAGTTGGGAGCCGGGCAGGGGGCCCTCCTCACTGTCCTACTTCACTATCACGCGGGTGGAGTTTAGTATAAAATAAAAGGTATTTACTTATCCTTACACATGTGATACAAAGGAAGGTGTCATTGAGCCCCAAACCCCCAACACGAATACACATAGTCCCGGATTCAAATAAAGGTGTGTGCATTACACCAAAAGGGCTTGAATGAGGGTAATTCCGAATCAGACCGGGATGTGGCACTGATTCTTTTTCTCACGTTTCTGCAGACCATTCACAGGAAATTCCACCTGGCCCTGTTGACGTCACTTCCTATACTGACCTTGAAAAGCCTCCACCATTCCCCTGTCCCCTCAGTCCTGTTTTGGACTCTGGTTTGTGAACATCAGTGCTATCACTTGTTTGCAGTTTTGCAGCCAGGAAAACAATACATACGGGTGGCTGCCCCAAACCTTGCTATGGCTCTTGTTCGAGTTTGTGACAATACGCAATACCTCCACAAGTTAACAAAAGGACAGGTTTCTCTCTCCACAAATCAATTCTTCTCTCCAATTCCTCTCACCACCGCACTGCCCTCCTCCAGTTGAGTGTTGCTCCACGTCCTCCTAGCTCCAACTCGCCTGGGTAAGGACCCGGGAGTACTTCCGGTGCCAGGGCCACTACTTGATGGAAGCACTTCCTGGTCATGTGAAAGTCCATTATAACAGGGAGCTTGTCTCCATGCAGCACTCTCAGTGACCAAGATGTAGTACAGCAAAGCAGCCCTGCTAGCTTCCTACTGGGCACTGATATCCCGGGCTGCTGCCGTCTAGCGTGCTGGGGGAGTAAAAAGCCCCCAGTGACATCTTCCCTTTTCAGTGGGCTGTCCATCCATCCCTTCTGATCTTTCCTTCTGAGTCTGATCGCCTTCTCCTCCCTGGCTGGGATGCCTATCTGCCTGTTAGGAGCCTCCCATCCAGGAGGCTGTCTGTCTGTCTGTCTATCCGCAAGAAACAACTCGGCTCCCTGTGGGCCAATATTTTTGTCACACTTATTCTATAATGAAATTTGTTGAGTCGGTTCAATTTTCATTCAGAAAGCACACTATAAAGTTTTAAAAATTTCAAAACCTCTCTTTGAAAAGCATCATCGAATTTGCAAACTCGTCTACCTTACAACTTGAGAAACATTCTGTGCTGCTCCAACTATGAATTACTTCACTGTTTCAATTTTACCTTGAGTTGCTAAACCAACTTGTGGACTTTCCCCTTTTTCTCCTCTGAGAAACGCGACTGATGGCAAACAGATCCCCAGTACAAGCTAATGAAAAACCAGCAGAAGCCGGTAGGAATTTAATGTCATTGGCTGCTCGTCTCAGTTGCTAGAGTGCAAACAGAAGGGAAACAGTGCATCAGAATCTCACTACTCTAGAGGTTTATGTCGTAACAGGTAAGTTAAATGATCACCCTAACAGTAAAAGTGTAGAATGGAAACATGAAACACCAAAGGCTGTCAGGACACAAATGAAGTACCCTGCGGCGTGTAAGTAGTGCTGCGCAGAGCAAATAAACATCTACCCGGTGCTGCCCTTACACTAAACCATTATCTGCAGTTTATAATGTGTCCAGGGTTAGTTTCCTGCCTTGCACCCTGTGTTGGCTGGGATTGGCTCCAGCAGACCCTCGTGACCCTGTAGTTAGGATATAGTGGGTTGAAAACTGGATGGATGGATTATAATATGTGACCACAAGGGGGCACCACTGAGCCCCAAACCTCAGACACAATAGTACCCAATACAGTCCCAGTTTCAAATGAAGGATTTCATTACAAACAAATCACCGAATGTGCAGAAACAAGCATACCATAATTATAAAGCACGTCTTTGTTCTCTCCTTCCACTCCTCCTGTTGCGCGGCTCATTTGGTTATAAGTCAGAGTCAGGAGACAACGGCCTCCTTTTAAGCTGAACCTGAGTATACTTCTTGGAAGCACTTCTGGGTCATATGGAAACCAAGGAGGTCCTCCTCCCCTGACAACGGCCTCTAACGACACTCAAAGACCCCAGACAGGGTGGCATTTCTGGATTCCAATTCCCATGTACTCCTGCGGGTGTCCAAAATAAGATGTCTTGGAAACACCACTTGCCACCTGTCGTATGGGGGAATGGAACTGTTTTTGGCCTCTGGACTCCACTGGTCCATCCATTATGTGTCTCCTCCAGCCGGCATGCCTACTTGTCCTCCATGGTACTTACAAATGATGCACTCTTTTACTGTCACTATGATTTACTAGGGCAACCAGACGTTGCAGTGACAGGGATAGTCCCACTGAGGACAGAAAATCCCAGAAGACCAATGAGGTCACTTCCTTTGTCCATGAAGCCACACCCCTTCCAGTCACAGGCTTTATATAAAAAGATCTTGTGGAGGAGCCTTCTGCATTACTCACCACTCTTGTCCACCTTGCTTATCATTTACTGTACCATTAAGTTATGCTGTTTGCATTTATGACAAATATGTTTTTAGGGTTTTCCAGTAAGGAATTGACAGACGTTTTTATTTTGGTATGTTCTGCTGCCTTATGATGGCACCAAATACTGATGAGGTGTTATATGTTAATTGGCACATTTAAGAATTTCATTCCCTGTGGTGGGCTGGTGCCCTGCCCGGGATTTGTTCTTGCCTTGCGCCCTGTGTTGGCTGGGATTGGCTCCAGCAGACCCTCGTGACCCTGTAATTAGGATATGGCGGGTTGGATAATGGATGGATGGAAGAATTTCATTAGTTCAGTACACATGACGATAAGGACGCTATACACCAATGAATGGTGTCAAAAGGAGACCTCCCAGTTGAAAAAGCCCATGTAAAATCACAGATGTAACTCAAAACACAAGCGCAAGTGACACTTTGAGAAGTGACTCGATACTATATGTGTGACAAAAGGCTGGCGGAAGTGACTCACCACAAAAGCAGATTCGGCTGGCACTCACTTATCTGGCTGATCGGAAGATTGCGCTGCCTATTTGTGGACTTCCAACAGTCACCCGATTCTGGGCAGCCTTTCAACATAGGCAAAGTTTCTGGTGAAAGACGTGACGAATGGAACATTACGGCTGAGCAAATTAAGAGACAGGAACCTGGAGGCGCCTGTGGTTTCACGCTGACGCTTGTGGTCTGCAGAATGTGTGTGTGTGTGTGTGTTTCACTATCAGGACCTGTGAGAAGCTACCAGTGGCACAAAGCTCCTTTCAATCGTTGAGTGAAGCAAAGGCGACCCATTGTTGTATTTGAAGATGCAAAAGGAGGTTTGTGTTACGATACAGGCGGCGTTGGTGCCCTGACTCGGTTATTTTCACATTTATTGAGCCTTTTTTGTCATTGTTTATATTTCCGTTTTCTGTGTCGTGATAATCATACTGTTATTAGTTTTGTTTTGTCTTTTATTTTTGAAATTGGGGCAGCACGGTGGCGCAGTGGGTAGCGCTGCTGCCTCACAGTTAGGAAACCTGGGTCCTGGGTCCTCCCTGCATGGAGTTTGCATGTTCTCCCCATGTCTGCGTGGGTTTCCTCCCACAGTCCGAAGACATGCAGGTTAGGTGCATTGGTGATTCTAAATTGTCCCTTGTGTGTGCTTGGTGCGTGTGTGTGTGTGTGCCCTGTGGTTGGCTGGCGCCCTGCCCAGGGTTTGTTTCCTGCCTTGCGCCCTGGGATTGGCTCCAGCAGACCCCCATGACCCTGCAGTTAGGATATAACGGGTTGGATAATGGATGGATTTTTGAAATTTTATGATGCTCTTTGCTTTCTGTGTAGTTGTTGTGAACATGTGATACAAATATTGATAAAAGAGTGAGCCATAAACCAGTAAATGCTAATACAGCAGTTTCATTTCAAGACCTACTGCACTGCACATGCTTGAAAGCATGGATAGTAGCAAACCCTCTATATAAGCCATTTTTTGTTTATTACATACCTGTGATAAAGTTTAATTGATAAATTATTCAGAACATTTCCAACATTAAATATTAACAAATATGACCACGAAGGGGAGTCAGGGCTGTCTTAACAGCATTATAGGCCCCCTGGGCAAAGCAGTGCACTCGGGGCCCCTACCTACGCAACCACTCAGCAAGTCACAACATACATAGATTAAAATGGGACCCCCGAGTAACTGCCCAGCATGCTCATGCGTTAAGATGGCCCTGGGGGGAGTTCCAGTTCCCCAAACTCCCCACACAAAGGCCAGGATACAAGTTCTCCTTAAACTAAAGGGTTTTATTGTGTGAAACTCTTACATGTAAGCATTTCTCACACCACAATCATAACTCTTATTCTCTCTCTCTGCAATTCTGTCTTCTCTCTCTGTCGTTCCTCCAGCCAGGCCCGCACCTGGGGGGGGGGACAACAATGACACTTGTCAGGGGCCCGAGCTAGATAGGGGCCCGCCCTTTAAGTGGCGTTTTAAAATATACGCACATATTTGAAACACGAAAGGGGCCAGAACTCTGTCAGCTGTCTGGGGCCCAGAATTTCCTAGGTGCGGGCCTGCTCCAGCACGCTTTGTCTTCCTACGTCTGGAGCCCATCGAAGTAGGGCTTGTAAATCCTTTCAGCACCCCCTGGAGGCAGGGCCGTTCTTAGGCATGGGTGAGCAGGGCAGTCTCCCGGGCCCCATCATTCGAGGGTTTGGTTTTTTTTTTTAAGATCGACGCAAGCCACGTATTTGTACTACGAAGTTTAATGCTATGCTTACTGATCTTTCCCGGGGCAGGGACGCTGCAATAGGGAATTGGGGCTTGGGGAGTTTGCTATGGCCAGGGCCCTGCGGAGGCGGAGCCCTGTTGCGACACGCCCCCACAAAAGTCAATAAAAAGAGTGCTCTCGTTGGCGAAGACCATTCCGTTCCAGACCATAGTTGCGCAGTGAGAGTGTGTGTGGGTTTTTTCACATGTTTTTCTGCCGCGTATAACGCTTTCTTCCCTTTTTTGCCTTGGCATTGGCCTTATTGTACTCCGCTCTTAACTGCGTCTTGTTCACGTTGGCAGTTTTGCACGTACCATCTATATTACTAAACCATTGTCGGGCAACCGGTGCGCCGCCATGGAATTTTCTAGGGGCGCCGCGAAAACTTTTGTAAAATATTTAAAATTGCTAGTGTTTTTGAACTTTTGCTTGATTAAAAAGATAATGTTTATATAAAAAAAAATTTATGTTGGAAAAACAGATAACGGAACACTTACGGAAATGAAGTTTAAGAAACGCGAGAGACTTCAAATGATCGACAAGGAAATGCGCGTCTGTCTTTCGAAAACTGATCCTCGCATCAATCTCATATGTGCTGAAAAACAATCTCAACGTTCACTTTAATTAAGTTTAACATTTATCCTTTGATTCCTTTATTAATAAAATGTCTTTCAAACTTGTAAAATTAACTGTTTTTATTGGCGATTGTCCATAGATTGTGTCGTCACGACTTTATTTATGGGCAGTCTCTCAGGTGCGCCGCTAAAGAAAATTTTTTGACTTACTGCGCCGCAACTCGAAAAAGGCTGCCTTTCACTGTACTAAACGAAGGTTGTACAGTATACCGTATATGCACGGATGCCAGAGGCCAGCAGCACTGAAAGCGCATGCGCACAGCGCCCCAGAGTCAGTAGGTAGCGCCCAAACAACACAACACCACCTGTAAACTAAACTTCAGGTCAAAATAGAACCGCCGCCCAAACGCGAATGCGTACACCACCGCATATACAACCTTTGTTTAGTAATGTTTGTATACAGGATATGCACTGATGGCAAAGGCCAGAAGCAAGCCATGCACAATACAACCGCCTCCCGAACACGACCACGCGTACACAACCATCGTTTAGTAATGTAGATCTCCACGCCGAGATCAGAGGCCAGAAGCAAGCCGTGCACAATACAACCGCCGCCCGAACGCGCATACCACCGCATATACAATCTATTGACGTTGACCAGATACAGTAAACCAAGTGATTGGATTGCTTCCTTGAAAAAGCCACGTCTTTCTAAGTACTGATAGTGTTGATTCTGAACACGAAACTGAGCATCTTAATTTCCCATTAGAATATCCATCCATCCATTTTCCAACCCGCTGAATCCGAACACAGGGTCACGGGGGTCTGCTGGAGCCAATCCCAGCCAACACAGGGCACAAGGCAGGAACCAATCCCGGGCGGGGTGCCAACCCACCGCAGTACACACACAAACACACCAAGCACACACTAGGGCCAATTTAGGATCGCCAATCCACCTAACCTGCATGTCTTTGGACTTTGGGAGGAAACCCACGCAGACACGGAGAGAACATGCAAACTCCACGCAGGGAGGACCCTGGAAGTGAACCCGGGTCTCCTAACTGAGAGGCAGCAGTGCTAACCAATGCGCCACCGTGCCGCACCCCATTGGAATTTTTAAACATTATTAGCCCGGCCGGATTACCACAACGCAACCTTAACCTCAAAGTAGGGACAAGATTACCTTTTAAACTTAAACGACGCCAATTTCCCATTATGTCTGCATTTGCCATGACAATCAACAAATCCCAAGGACAAACCATGGACAAAGTAGGGATTTACCTTTCTCAGCCTGTATTTGGACATGGACAACTTTATGTTGCCTTTTCAAGAGTCCGGCGTTCGTGTGACGTTAAAGTAAAGGTTTTAACTCCATACCACGGAGAGCTAATTCAAGGACAGGAAACCATCTTTACCAAAAATGTTGTTTATAAGGAAATTTTGGATTTTGAATTTACCATTTTATGAAGTTTTTGTTTCCAATTTACTTCATTTAAACCTTTGCACTCCGATATTTGTTTTACTTATAAGTGCAGGAACTCGAAGACAATTTGGACTTAAATAATATAACAGTTACATTTCAATTTTAGTATTAATAAATTGGTTAATTTTAGTACAAATAGATCTATTTAATTAAATGAAAACTTTCCCAGGACGCTCCCAGCCGCCATCATTTTTCATCCTTCCAAAGATCGGAGGGAACAGAAAGTGATTGCCATTCTTGGATTTGCGATTCATTAGAGAATCAGGGGTTTACTGGTATTAATATGAAACGCAGTTATCCATCCGGTGCTGCTAAACGAAAGAAAAAGGCAGACGATGTAACCTTTATTGAGACACAAAAAGGAGCTTTGCTGAAATTTGTCGTGGCTGAAAAGGTGCATTCTCCTGCTGATTCCTTTCAAAACCGACCAGCAGCAAGCAATGAGCAACATTCACGTTACATTCCACAAGAAAATGAGCGGCCAGATGATGACGCACAAGATGATATCGATACAGTGAACACAACAAATAGCGGAGTGCAGATAACTGAACAGTTATCTCCAGATGTTCATCCAGCAGTTGCTGAAAGTGAAAATGACGAGACAATCATTGAAAATGAGGTTCGCTGTGTTGACTGGAACGATCCAAGCATGTGGTCCCCTCCCTCACTGATTCAGAGCGAACCTTCTTGGTCAAAAAAGTATCCTTTTAGAGATGTTCTTGCAAAACATGGAAAACGGTATAAAACACACAATTTTTAATTGTGACAAAAATAAATAAAATGTTCTAAAATGTATAAAAATATGCACCACTGCACTGCACGTTTTGCACACGCTGGGCTTAGCTACATACTGTACTTCCACGCAGTGGCGTAGTTCGAGTTCGTGCCGCTCGGGGCGGGGCGGTGCTTCAATTTGCCGCCCTCCAACATATCTGAATATGTTAAACTATTTAAATAGAAAATTAAAATGACGTATAGAGAAAAATTAAGATGCATTTTGCATAGAATTATTCATATATAAAGAAACAGAAATATTTTTTATATACATTTATAAGCATCAACTAGACAAGAGTATAGTATAGACGCACTGATAAGCCGTGTTCTAATTATTAGTTTAATATAATTACTCTACGAAAACCCAACCAAAGTAGGGTACAAGTGATAGGTGGGGATGTTTTCTGCGCAGAGCAAGAACGCATTCGGATTAATAACGAAATTGTAAATTAGTTGTTTATCTTCCTAGAAATTATTATCGGTGTAATGTTTATGTTTATTTTTGTCATTGCCTCATACATTTCAACTGCTGTGTCTGATGCAGAAGGACAGTCTAAACATTATTTTTCAAGCATTTGTGGTCAAAAAATCAGAGAATTTGACTTTTTTCATACATGAGTGATATTTGTCCGAACCCTGCTGCTTACACACAAATTGTACCAAGCCTTGTGGCCAATAATGCCGCCTCCAAAAATGTGCCACCCGGGACGGACCGCCCCCTCCGCAGAGCTACGCCACTGCTTCCACGCGGTGCCCAGTGGAAACGGGTCAAATCCGGCTGAACTGTAGCTAATACTACATGCATTAGGGCCCCACAGTCTAATTATGCCCAGGACCCCCAACGTCCTAAGAACAGCCCCGCTGGAGGCACCCACATCACACAATAGGGCTGACCAAAAACTCCAATTCCCAGCATGCCCTGTGGCTCTCCATAGCGGTACTGAAGCCATGGAGGGCTACCACCTAGGATGTTAGGGGAGACAATGAATTGAATAAGGTGCCTTCCCCTGCCCTTCCACACTATTGGCATCCCTGCCAGGTAAGGATCCCAATTCTGCCAGTCCCAGTATGCCGTCCGTCTCTCTAACACAAAATAAATTCTACATTATTATAATTGTGCTCTCTCTCTGTTTCCATTGAACAACGAAAATTACATGCTGGGTATTCTTCACACACTGCCCACAGAATGCAGCGAGACGGATGTGGCGCCGTGTATCCAAAGTGGTGAAAACTTTTGCTCAGAATGGCGTGCAATTTGAAATTTGAAACAAACGAATCGTTTATTTCTGGAATTTTCAATATACAGTAGTATTTTCAGGCCACCGTAAGCCACCGCATAACTGAATAACCATGGATACCAAATTTGCGGATACTGGGGTTCTACTGTACATAAAACGGACTCCGAAGAATGCGAAAAAACGCATTACTGTAACAGGTACAAACAGTTTAACTCTGACTTAGAACAGTAGCGTGTTTTGAGCTTCTGGTTTCGAACTTTGCCTGTTTATATTGGCCACATCTCTTCATGCTGTGATATACAACTTATTTCATACATGTAAGATGGTCTGTTTTGGTGATTTTATTATCAAGGTTTAATTTTTAAGTTTCACCTTGTTTTTTGATGTTCATGTAATGCATCACATAACCACGACAGTTGCGTCTCTAACATTAGGGAAGGGACAGGTGTAGGTACGGCACTTATGGGGTTAGAGTGCTAGGGAGAGGCGGGCTGGGTATGACGTCATTAATATGGCACTTTTGGGCTTAGGGTCTGTGTGGATGTATGTAGTGTGGATGCTAGGGGTCACTGTTGCCCCTTAAACTCAATAGACAGACACGCAGGACAGAAGGTAAAAGCACCAAGAAGATATTTTAATTCTTTTTCTTCTTTAAACAGGGCCCTCGAAGCACTGCAGCCACAGTAAGTCACCGGCAAGTAACCCACAAGCACGATAAGTTTCTCCTTCACCTCTCCCAGCAAGCTTCATCCGCTATCTGCCCGACTCTGGCTCGCCTGCTGGGTTCCCAGTAGTCCTTTTTATAGTCCCCGACCCGGAAGTGCTTCTGTTCTTCCATCAACGTGACCCGTCAGAACTTCTGGGTCAGATGAAGAACTCAAGTTTTTAAATCAGCCAGGAAATACTTCAGAGCTTCCTTCCTCGTGACCTACTAGTACTTCCGGGTTTGTTGAAAACCTTGTCACTCAGTGTCCTACACCATCCCCTGGTGGCACCCACGGTACCCAGCAGGGGTGTGATGCCGAACTCCATATCCCATTGTGCCCAGCGGGAATCTGGGGCACCACTATACTGTAGGGAAGCTGCCATCTATAGAGTCTTGGGCGAGGCAATGTCTTAAAATATTTGCCTTCCCCCTTCCTTCCAGTCTCTGGGCGTCCCGGCTGGGTTGAGCTGCTGGCCATCTATCACAGTAGCTATGTGTGTGTTGTGGTAT
The DNA here is from genome assembly GCF_016835505.1 of Polypterus senegalus. Lineage (NCBI taxonomy): Eukaryota > Metazoa > Chordata > Cladistia > Polypteriformes > Polypteridae > Polypterus > Polypterus senegalus. Next base: position 19,569,834 of record NC_053156.1, on the reverse strand, counting down.
AAGGCCAGCTTGTTATCCTGGCCAATACCCCCAGGCTGCCAGATGGAGCCCTCCCTGCAGTATGGAGGTGCCCTGAAGACCAGCAGGGAATCATGGACAATGTAGTTTTTATACACAGCCCTGCTGGATACCACAGGGGCCGCAAGAGGGAGCTGCAGGGAACACCGAAGAATCATATGTGCCCTATAACCTGGAAGTGCGTCATAGGAGGAGTGACGACAGAAGTGACGTACTTCCGGGGTGAAGAAAAAGACTTGTACCTGACCCAGAAGTGATAAAGAATCACATGGACTGGGGATTGGCGACACTTACGGGTCAGGGAGTATTAAAGGACTTTGGGAGCTCCCAGACGGAGAGCTGAGCTGGGTGGAAGGGCGGCAATGCGTCTGGGAATGGAGGAATTGTTTATTGTATTTGTGATTGTGAATTTATATGAGTATAGTGGAGGAGAGGGTGCTTTGTGCACTGTGGCATTTAAATAAAGTCAACTATTGGACTTTTTTTCTGGTGTCTGGAGTCTTGGACAAGGGTTCAAGGGAGCGATAGCACCCCCTATCTGTCACAGTGTGTGTTGTGACCTGACGGGGGGGCTCCAGCCACCCAAACCCGACACAAGCAGACACCAGGCACTTGATTATTATATTGGGAAAGAACTTTTCTTCTCTTGCTCCCCATAGCAGCACAATACACTAGCACCAATACACAGTACTTTATTTATCTTCTCCTTCTTCTTCTTTCCTTTCTCTTCTCTCCATTCCTCTCTCTTGTGCCTCCACTCCTCTTCCGGCGTGCTTCATCCACCTCCTGTAGTGGCAGCTGGCTCCTTTTATAGAAGACCCGGAAGTGTTCCAGGAGTCCCATGATCTCCTTCTGACAGTACTTCCAGATCTGGCGGCATTCCTGCCATAAAGGGCGCTACCATTTCCACAGAAACCAATGGGGCTGCAGAGAACTCCAACTCCCAGTGTGCCCTGTGGTAATCTGAGGAGCCACAGCAACCATGGGTGGTTTAGGGGTGCCCTAGCATCCCGGGGAAGATTATGCCCTAACCACGTTCTCCTCCAGTCCTTTCAACCAGGGTCCCCTAAACGACAGTGCGTTAATCTTAAGGTGCCAGAGTAGACCAATCTGGTAATGATCTACAGTAAGTCGAGGGTAATACCACGATAATACAATCGGGCAAGAACTGCTGCTGACTGGCATACGACAAGGCTGCATTTCTTTGCCATTTCTCTTCCTCCTTCTCCTGGATTTCATTATGAGGAGGGCAATGACAGACACACAAGGGGGTATCCAATGGACTCGCGACTCAGACATCTTGATTTTACCAATGACACGGAATCATTGGCTGTGATTCAACCTGCACTACAGCTTCAAACCTTGAACGTGAAGCAGCTTAATCATTAGCTCGGATGAGTCTAAGGTCATGTGGGTTAACAATAAATCCAGGGTGCAAATAACCATCGGGCTGCATGTAATCTATGAATTTGACAAATTCACATACTTCAGCAGTGTCAAATGATGGTGACATGGAAATATCAGATTAGTAAGACGACTGGTGTGTTCCAGCGTTTACACCACATCTGGTTAACCTCATCTATAATAATAAAAGGCAAAGCCCTCACTGACTGACTGACTGACTGACTGACTGACTGACTGACTCACTCACTCACTCACTCACTCACTCACTCACTCACTCACTCACTGACTCACTGACTCATCACTAATTCTCCAACTTCCCGTGTAGGTAGAAGACTGAAATTTGGCAGGCTCATTCCTTACAGCTTACTTACAAAAGTTAAGCAGGTTTCATTTCGAAATTCTACATGTAACGGTCATAACGGTCGATAACGGCTCACAACGTCGCCATGTTGAACTTTCTTATTTATGGCCCCATCTTCACGAAATTTGGTAGGCGGCTTACCTGCGCTAACCGAAACCGATGTACTTACTTATTTCGATGGTATGACGCCACTGTCGGCCACCATATTGAACTTTCCAACGCCACCAATTTTCAAACTTCCGTAGGTAGAAGGCTGATCCCATCTTCACGAAATTTGGTAGGTGGCTTCCCTGCGCTAACCAAAACCGATTTACGTACTTATTTCAGTGGTATGACGCCCCAGTCGGCCGCCATATTGAATTTTCCAAACGTCACTAATTCTCTAACTTTCCGTGTAGGTAGAAGGCTGAAATTTGGCAGGCGCATTCCTTACAGCTTACTTACAAAAGTTAAGCAGGTTTAATTTCGAAACTCTACGCGTAACGGTCATAACGGTCAACAACGTCCACCATATTGAACTTTCTTATTCATGGCCCCATCTTCATGAAATTTGGTAGGCGGCTTCCTTGCGCTAACTGAAACCAATGTACATACTTATTTCGGTGGTATGATGCCACTGTCGGCCGCCATATTGAACTTTTAATGGAAACCGATGTCCGTACTTATTTCGTTGGTATGACACCACTGTCGGCCGCCATATTGAACTTTCCAACGTCACTAATTCTCCAACTTCCCGTGTAGGTAGAAGGCTGAAATTTGGCAGGCCCATTCCTTACAGCTTGCTTACAACAATTAAGCAGGTTTCAGTTCGAAATTCTACGCGTAACGGTCATAACGGTCAACAACGTCCGCCATGTTGAACTTTCTTATTTACGGCCCCATCTTCACGAAATTTGGTAGGCGGCTTCCCTGCACTAACCGAAACCAATGTACGTACTTATTTTGGTGGTATATTGCCACTGTTGGCTGCCATATTGAACTTTTCAACAGTCTTTGTTACTTATGGGCCCATCTTCAAGAAATTTGGTAGACGGGTTCCCAACGCTAACTGAATCCTACTTACGTACATATATATCGCCCATAGCCTGCAGCTCGGTCACCGTGAGGCGGCGCGGTCCCCAATCCCAACGCCTCCCACGTTGTTGGCTGCCTGCCTATACAAGGCCGTCCATCGCTCCAGTCTCTACATTCCCTTCCTTGCTTCGCCACGGGATTCACGTCTCCCTGCTGATAACTACAGCCTTTTTGTTTAATCCACGGCTTCTCCGCTGTTTTATTGTTTCTTTATTACAATTATAATTATTGTATAGGTATTTTACACTTACTTTACATTGCTCAGGTACCCATTTCCTTTATCATTCCAACCCCCATTACCATGTCTATCGAGGTGATCACCATCGATCAAAGAACTGTCACTTACCGAGTGGTTTCCATGCCCGGAGATGGCGCCTGCTTTTTCCATTCTCTGTGTTACATATTGCACGGCCATATCAGGCTCACTCTTGATATCCGGATGAACATTGTGTCTTATGTATTGAGTGACTGGGACAGGTTCAAGGTGTGGACTGATGACGGTACAGGAGATAATTAGACTACACAGGAGCACTAGAAGAGTGAAATGCTTAAGCCCTCCACCTATGGATCTGCATGTGAGTTGATGGCTGCCACTGAATTGTTCGGTTGTCACTTTCAAGTGTACCAAAATGGCCAAATATTTTACACCTTTCGACAACCGCCAATGCCTCTTAAACATCTTAGATTCACAGGTGACGATTTCAGTAGTGGACACTTTAATGTTTATGAATGTTTAAACTCTCAAAAGCTGGATGTGATTTTATTGCTGAAACCGGTTGTATATTTACAACGCTTGACAGATGGTGAATGTCACTTCAACACAAGTCCTGCAAATACTGTCGTAATTGAAACAAAACCGATTATGACAGCAGCAATCCAAGCTGTGAGATTTAAAACAAGATTACTGTTCACATGGCCAACTGTACGTTGCATGCTCAAGAGTAAGCTCAGCGCACAGCTTGGTCATATTACAACCGGAGGGCCAAACTGACAACGTGGTATACAAAGAGATCCTTAACAAATAATTATTGGCATATTTTCCCTCAGTTTAAAAAGGTAAAATTTTCTTCTTAATAAAAATTTTAATGCAGTATTTCGCCGCTGCGAAGCGCGGGTATTTTGCTAGTCTGTTAATATAGCTTAAAAAATTTGATGGTACGCCACAGTTGGCATCCCAACTGTGAGCTATACCCGGAGGAACATGAAACGCATTGTTCACAAGCTCAATATCTTTCACCAGCAGTGCCTCCAACGAATACTCGGCATCTCATACAGAGAGAATGTTACAAAAGATGAGCTGCTGAAGCGGAGTGGCCTGTGGTCATTGGAAAACATCGTTACAGAATGCAGGGTGCATTCTAAGTTTTCACACTCAACGCATTCCCAACGCTTGCCATGCACTGGATATCACCAAAGAAGACACGAAAACCAGGCAGGCCACGTTACCACTTAGAGGACAATTTTTTTGGGGGACCCAAAAACTGTCGACCTACCGCTTGGATGAAGCTGAACTCACCACAACTGGAGAATACTTGCTGCCCAATGCGCTGTGGAACATGGGAGGGCCTTACTAACTAATTAACATCTGCAACTGATGGTGTCCATGCTAGATCGAACTGCAAGGCATGCTTTATTTAATGGAGGAGTTACGCGCTGGTAGATAAGATCGGCAATGCTCACCGTAGTATAACATCCGCAAATCAGATGTTATCTGTATGCTACACAACTTCTGGTCCAGGCTTTGGTCTTGTCATGGCTGGATTACTGTAATTCACTACTAGCAGGAGGACCTGCATGTGCTACCAAGCCACTGTAGATGGTCCAAAACGCAGCTGCCCATTTGTATTCAACCTGCCAAGATGGACGCATGTCACTCTTCTCTTCAGGTTGTCTCTTCATTATCTCCCTGTAGCAACACACATTACATTCGGACCCTTGATGCTTGCAAACAGAGTAGTCAATGGGTCAGCACCTGCGTATATGAAGACACTAGTCACGTGCTGTGTTCCTTCTCTCCCAGTGATAAACGGCATCTGGTGATACCAAATTTCAAATTTCAATCCATACTCTTTTCATGTGTAGCTTCAAGTTGGCAAAACAAATTGCCCATATCTGATAAGAATTGTATGAATATGTAAATATGAGGGTGTTTATAATGGCAAGGATCCAGCACGACGTCAGAAGCGTCTCACTATGCCGCCAACATTCCTTGCTGGATGGGACATGTGATTGTCAGCATTCTCCCACTTGGCTGTGATGTCCCTTGGCTTCTCTTTGGCTTGATTATATACTATGTATATAGGACTATGCATTGTATTCTGGGAATAAATGTTATCTTTTAAAGCAAGTTCAATATATACAGTAGAACCTTCGATTGCGAGTAACTTGATCTGCGACTGTTTTGCAAGATGAGCAAAAATTGTTAATAAAGTGTAACTTGATAAACGAGCGAGGACTTGCAATACGAGTAGTACATATACGCGTTGTCGGCTGAGCATCATGTCACTGTGCCAATGATTCCTCTCGCTGCAGGATTGTGGGTAATCGTCTCTGATGCTCGGTTTCAGTCGGCATGCCTCACTCGTATAGTCAACATCTGTACGGGCGTATAGTGTTTACTATAGCATTGTGACAACACGCATGTGTGCGTAAAGTATTTTTTTATTTTGCGTCCAATAAGGCTGTAGCCATGCGAGCGATGACTCTGTTTAACGACAATGCAATGTCACATTTCCGTGAAATCCTCGAAAGGAGGCAAAAGCAGCTGTCATTGGCTAGGTCTCCTTGTTAAAGTCACAAACAAAGAAAACGATTCCAGTGAGCCAACAAATAGCAGGGATTCCGTTAGTTTGAGTGAAAGTCGTCCTACCCAATAACCATCGTCCTCCTCCTCCTCCTCACCCCTCTCTCGTCTCCTTCACTCCAGCCACGATTTTTTTCAAAGGTAAAGTGCGGGTTAATTTGTTTGATGTATTTTTAATTAATATTTTGCATTAATCATTTTATATGAATAGTTTTGGGTTGCACGGTGGCACAGTGGGTAGCGCTGCTGCCTTGCAGTTAGGAGATCCGGGTTCGCTTCCCGGGTCCTTCCTGCGTGGAGTTTACATGTTGTGCCCGTGTCTGTGTGGGTTTCCTCCCACAGTCCATAGACATGCAGGTTAGGTGCATTGCCGTTTCTAAATTGTCCCTCGTGTGTGGGTGGGTGTATGTGTGCGTGCCCTGCGGTGGGCTGGCGCCCTGCCCGGGGTTTGTTTCCTGCCTTGCACCCTGTGTTGGCTGGGTTTTGCTTCAGCAGACCCTGTAGTTAGGATATAGTGGGTTGGATAATGGATGGATGAATAGTTTTGGGTGGTGGAACGAATCATTTGAGTTTCCATTATTTCTTAATGGGGAAATTCGCTTTGAAATACAAGTGCTTTGGATTACAAGCACGTTTGTGGAACAAATTACGCTCGCAAAGCAAGGCACCACTGTGTATTGTCAGGGATGCCAGGGGCAACGACCCGGCTGGGACGCCTTGAGGGACCGGAAGAGGGTCTATGCCCACCCTGGATCACGTGGGGGCTGCCATCCTGGTTGCTTTGGGGGCGTGGAAGCCCAACCCTGTAGGGACCTGTGGTCATCACCAGAGGGCACCCCAATGCCTTGGGGACCCTGGACCTCAGCACTTCCGCCACACCAGGAAGTGCTGGGGGTAGAGGAGGAGGGACACCCGGAGAGCTTCCGGGAGAACAGCCGGCACTTCTGCCACACTGGGGCGTGTCCAGGGAGAAGTGCCAGGAAACACCTGGAGCCCATCCGGGATGAAATAAAAGGGGACGTCCACCTTCATTCAAGGCTGGAGGCGGGTGGAAGCAGGACAAAGCAGGAGAGGAGAGTGGAGGCGGCCCAAAGAGAAAGCATTGTGTGGCCAGGACTGTGTGGGGTTTGTGTGTGTGCACTGACTTTATTATTGTAAATACTTGTAAATAAACGTGTGGTGGTAATGAACAACATGTCCCCCTCTCTGTGTCCGGGCCGCGTCCACAGTATATATATCTTTTTGTACCATATTTCTCTCATAATTATTGTCTCTCATGGGTACAAAAGGGGTGGTATTGGCTCTAGTCTGTTCTGCATTAAGAAACACATCCCAGTGGAGAAAGAGCTCCCCCTGCTGGATACAGCTTCTCCCTTGTGGCTATCAACTTTTATAACCTGTCCTTCCACACTTACAGTTGCCGATCCTAAAATTAGAATATCATGACAAAGTTGATTTATTTCAGTAATGTCATTCAAAAAGTGAATCTTGTATATTAGATTCATTCATTACACACAGACTGATGTATTTCAAATGTTTATTCCTTTTAATTTTGAGGATTATAACTGATAACTAAAGAAAGTCCCAAATTCAGTATCTCAGAAAATTAGAATATCAATTAAGACCAATGCAAAAAAAGGATTTTTAGAAATGCTGGCCAACTGAAAGGTATGAACATGTAAAGTATGAGCATGTACAGCACTCAGTATTTAGTTGGGGCTCCTTTGGCTTGGATTACTGCAGCAATGTGGCGTGGCATGGAGTCGATCAGTCTGTGGCACTGCTCAGGTGTTATGAGAGCCCATGTTGCTCTGATAGTGGCCTTCAGCTCTTCTGAATTGTTGGGTCTGGCGTATTGCATCTTCCTCTTCACAATACCCCATAGATTTTCAATGCGGTTATGGTCAGACGGGTTTGCTGGCCAATCAAGAACAGGGATACCATGGTCCTTAAACCAGGTACTGGTAGTTTTGGCACTGTGTGCAGGTGCCAGGTCCTGTTGGAAAATGAAATCTGCATCTCCATAAAGTTCGTCAGCAGCAGGAAGCATGAAGTGCTCTAAAACTTCCTGGTAGACGGCTGCGTTGACCTTGGACCTCAGAAAACACAATGGACCAACACCAGCAGATGACATGGCACCCCAAACCATCACTGACTGTGGAAACTTTACACTGGACCTCAAGCAACGTGGATTCTGTGCCTCTCCTCCAGACTCTGGGACCTTGATTTCTAAAGGAAATGCAAAATTGACTTTCATCAGAGAACATAACTTTGGACCACTCAGCAGCAGTCCAGTCCTTTTTGTCTTTAGCCCAGTCGAGACGCTTCGGACGCTGTCTCTTGTTCAAGAGTGGCTTGACACAAGGAATGCGACAGCTGAAACCCATGTCTTGCATACGTCTGTGTGTGGTGGTTCTTGAAGCTCTGACTCCAGCTGCAGTCCACTCTTTGTGAATCTCCCCCACAGTTTTGTTTCACAATCCTCTCCAGGGTCCAAGCGGTTATCCCTATTGCTTGTACACTTTTTTCTACCACATCTTGTCCTTCCCTTCGCCTCTCTATTAATGTGCTTGGACACAGAGCTCTGTGAACAGCCAGCCTCTTTAGCAATGACCTTTTGTGTCTTGCCCTCCTTGTGCGAGGTGTCAATGGTCGTCTTTTGGACAACTGTCAAGTCAGCAGTCTTCCCCCTGATTGTGTAGCCTACAGAACTCGACTGAGAGACCATTTAAAGGCTTTTGCAGGTGTTTGGAGTTAATTAGCTGATTAGAGTGTGTGCACCAGGTGTCTTCAATATTGAACCTTCTCACAATATTCGAATTTTTTGAGATACTGAATTTGGGACTTTCATTAATTATCAGTTATAATCATCAAAATTAAAAGAAATAAACATTTGAAATACATCAGTCTGTGTGTAATGAATGAATCTAATATACAAGTTTCACTTTTTGAATGGAATTACTGAAATAAATCAACTTTGTCATGATATTCTAAATTTATGACCGGCACCTGTATTCAAAACAGTCCTTAGACTGATATTACTCCATTGTCTTGACCTCCTTTGTAAGTTGCTTTGGATTAAAGCATCTGCTAAGCCAATAAATGTCAAAGTAAATTTAGCCAGGGGTGACTAGTTTTTTGACCGGGCTTATCAGCAGTTCCTTATCTTTTACATCCATCGTAGCCCCTATCAATAATCCCCAGGACAAGGTGCCATAATTCATAACCAAATTTATCATTATATTGGTGGGCTACACCCCTGCAAAGAACAACCACCAGTCTACGCCAGTCTTTACATCATAGATCCTGATGATATGTCCAGGCAAAGACTTTCAAGGCCTAAAAATAAAGACATCTCTGCTCACTCACTTAGAAAACTACAGCGCCTACAGCCCTTATGCCAGAGTCTTGAAAAATAGGAAGCCAGTTGAAGAAGAACGAGAAAACCACAGACCAGACGGCAAACAGGTTCAAAAGGTTAAAATGTACTTCTTAGCAAGTTTTACACAAGACCCATAAGGTTCCCATAAGATTTGTTTTTTTGGCCCCACCACGACCTACCCTCCCCTGTAAATCTGGGTGATTTACTCTGATCAGCCATGCCAGTGGGCACCAGGTAGGGGGCACCATGTTGCACTGAGGGGTGGGTGTGCCCTCCTTATTAATTAAATAATTAATCAATGACATTGACAGTATATAGCTCTCTTCTGAGGCTCAAATCACTTTAAGGAGTGGAGAACCTCCTCAACCATCAACAATGTGCAGGATCCACCACTTGGACGATGTAACGGCAACCATTTTTTGGCCAATATGCTCACCACACATTAGCTGGTAAAGTGTGAGAGAGAGATAGTTAGCCCTTTAGAGACAGAGAATGATTAGAGGGTCATAATAGACAAAGCTGTGGTGGGCAGATTAGCCTGGACATCAAGGTATACCCTACTCTTTCTGAAAGATCTCCATGGAGAAAGTCAGGACCTCCATTTTACATCTCATCCAAAGGACGGGGTCATATTTACAGCACAGTGGCCTCGTCACTGCACTGTTGCATTGGGATCCACACACTGACCATGGAGTAAGTGAAACCCTGATGGCCTCACCAGTATCTCTTCTAGCAGCGACCCAAGATTTTCCCATCCAAGTACTGGCCGGGCACAAACATGCTTAGCTTCAGGTGGATGACCCGTTCTAAAGTGCAGCCAGTATCGTTAAAGATGGAGCACTTTAGTTTAGTCTGCCAGAGCCGGGTAATAGTCGTGGTCACTATGTAATGAGCAATGTGCTTTATGGACCCCATTCATCACCTGCCCTGCATCCCCCCTATTTGTATCCCTGCTTTTTAGTCTTTTGTAAAGATTTTATTTGTATTCTGACCAATAGGGGGGCGCCACCGAGCACCTAATCTCAGTGACACAACTACACAGCCCAGTCCTGGGTTCAAACATAAGATGTTTTTTATTTTACAATACCTTCACAGACTGCGGTGGGCTGGCCCCCTGTCCAGGGTTTGTTTCCTGCCTTGCACCCTGTGTTGGCTGAGATTGGCTCCAGCAGACCCCCGTGACCCTGTAGTTAGGATATAGTGGGTTGGATAATGGATGGATGGATGGATGGATACCTTCACAGACCTCCACATCCTCTTCCACTGTCTTGATCAGAGCTGAATTTTGGGGTCTATAGAAGACACCTTTTCGCGTAATTGTTATTAGGGGTTCGTCCCGCGTTTCTAGGGGTTTGGTCTCCTGGGATGTGACCTCGAGTTCATCAGCAAGACGAGATAAAAGGTCAGTGGTTGCACTAAGCTGAGGATAACTTCTTCAAACTCTTATTGAGATTCTTGCCTTGTGATTGATTTTCATGCCTTGCCTTGGGTTTTAACTTTGTGCCTGAATTTTGCCCCTCGTTTGGGTTGTGGTCGCTTTGTTGATATTTGATTTGTTTTGTTTTGCCTTTGGCATTCAACTCTCAGTTCAGCTCAAAAAATTAAATCATTTGATTCCTGCCGAGCCAGGACATCCACAACAATCTAATACAATAATATGTTTTCTTGTCACCCTTCCACACTATCCATGTTGTCTCGTCCACTCTCCTCCTGACTCTGACTACTCTATAGGAGAAGACACACTCTTTTATGCTTGGACCCAGGAGTACTTCTAGTGTCACAGCATTGCAGCCCTGGAAGCCCTTCTGGGTCATGTGGAAGTCCTTCAAAGAAGCGGCAAGGTTCCCTGGTAGGATCCCCCTGGCGACCCTCCAGGAACCCAGACATAGCTGTCCCATGAGACTACAATTCCCAGCCTGCCCTGCAGGTATTCATATGATAGTTCCCCCAGTGCGTACCAGGGGAAACACATAACCCCAGTCAGCAGACACCTTCCATTCTCCCCGAGTAGGCATCCTGTCCTGGTAAGGACCCAACACCCAGTCCAGCGGGTTCGCCATTCCATCTTTGACCTTCCATTGAGAAAGGAACCAACACTCATCCTGCTCAGGTTGTCAGTCCATCTCTGTCCTTCCATTACGGCCTCCCTCCCGGACAAGGAGCCATCATCCATCCAGGTCAGTATGCCAATCCATCCCATATGGTACTCACAGTATCCAACTGTGAACTTGCCCCACCACTCTGTGCCAACACTCAGTGAATTGCGCTATACAGTACAACCATAAACTGAATTGGCATGAACAAAACTGCCCCATACACAAAACAGGACAGCACCACAGGAGAATGTGAATCATTTTCAACATGAGGGAACAGAAGAAATAAAGATTCATTGACCTTGAAAACTTCATAACGTATCCTCAAGTCATTTTTAATAAATCCAGTCCAAAGCCTGATGGTGGCACTTGTGTGTCTTCCACTTTTACTCAGACGTATCGATGATGAAATTCTGAATATGTGGCGCTCCCACGACTGACTGTGAAGCTCATCTTTAAGATAAAAGGTGATGACCTTCCTCCTCGTCTCGCTCTCAAGCTCTTTCGCTGACTTTCACTTCTTCTTCTTCTTCCGAGTCTCACATTTTGGCTGCAACCTGTTGGCCACCCACACTTCACCTTTCCTCTTTTGCTGCTTTTGGCCTTCCCCTCTCACTTTGTCACTGCACTGCTTGCATAATCCGAACAAGGTGCACATCACAAGCATTCAGCAGCCATCTCAGTTCCTGTAGTCCTCTTATCCTAAATCTCGGTCACTGAGGTCATCACACTGACTGCTCTTCATCTGAGAGAAAACACAACCTGAGGGAGCTTTTGGCCATTTTCACCTCCATAGTGCCCCAGACTGGAGCCATTTAGTGCATTGAGTGTTCATCTTGGTCCCATGATGGAAGGCTAAACTGGCTGGACACTCAAGCCAGACAAAATGATGGCGAACCTCTCTCAATTTAAGCATCTCCTCCACAGTCTCCTAGTTGTGGCCAAAAGCTTTGAGGATGACCCAAGTGTTGGTTTTCAGAACATTTGCTGCTTCAGTGTTTTTAGATCTTTTTGTCAGATGTTTCTCTGGTGTACTGAAGTAGAATGACAAGCAGTTCAGAAGTTTCAAAGGCTTTTATTGACAATGATATGAAGTTTATGCACAGAGTCCATATTTGCAATGTTGGCCCTTCTTTCTTTATCAAGACCTCTGCAAATCACCCTGGCAGGCTGGCAATCAACTTCAGGGCCCAATCCTGACTGATGGCAGCCCATTCTTGTATAATTAATGCTTGGAGTTTGTCAGAATTTGTGGGTTTTTGTTTGGCCCCCACGCCACTTGAGGATCGACCACAAGTTCTCAATGGGGAGTTTCCTAGCCAAGGACCCAAAATTTCAATGTTTTGTTCCCCAAGCCACTGAGTTCTCACTTTTGCCTTATGGCCCGGTGCTCCATCAAGACATTGTTGGTCACCAAACTGTTCCTGAATGGCTGGAAGAAGTTGCTCTCGGAGGTTGTTTTGGTAGATAGTGCCACCCACCAGGGGCGCACAGCTCCTGAAACCCCCAACAGAACGGACAGAGAGACCAAGTCCAGCACAGAGCACACGTTTATTAAGAGTGGGAAACATTTTTCCCTCGTTTCCCACCACTCCAGCACAGTACCAACAAGCACCAAATACACAGTCCCTTTCTTCTTGTTGTCCCTTTTCTTCTCCTCCACCTCCAGTCCTCCCTCCAGCTTCGTCCACCACCTCCTGACTGGCTCCCGAATGGAGTAGAGCACCTGGAAGTGCTCCAGGTATCCCACAATCTCATCAGCTCTGCAAAGGAGGGTTCAGCCTTTCCCCTTGCACCCCCTGCCAGTGGCCACTTTTATGCTGCAAATCCATAGAATCGTAGCAAGCCAGGGGGGCTGCCCTCTGTGGTCCTGTGCAAGCTCCTTCCCCAAGTCCTTGTATTACGAAGGCGTTCCAGCCAAGTAAGAGTCCCGGCTGTCCATCACAATAGATACATTTGAAAGGTGCTCTACAATACACAAATACATAGTTCACAAATATGAATTACTAGTTTATAGTATATATAATATTGTTTATTTTAGAAGTCAATATTATGAGACACGGCACGCAGATAGTCCTTAAGATCATGCCCTGCATATGTAGGAAGAATTGCAACAAGATGTCTTGATAGTTGAGTGTATTTAGACTTGCTGGCTGCCTGACTGCTGGTAATTCCGCTTTGTATACGTCGCGTTATGCCAACCCTCAACTGAGTTATTTGCTCGCGGCATGCCATCAGCAGTTATAACAGTTTTAACCTAGCACATAATGGGTACATAATGCACACGTACGCGTCCCACTCTCTTGGCCTCTCTCGCGATTTTGTCGTGGTGATTTTGTCGGCGCGCACTTCACGAAAACCAATTAGCAGGTTTGTTGGCACTCATTTGTCCGTCGCGGTCCTGCTAGGGGTTGCCACAGCAGATCATCTTGTTCCATATCTTCATGCCCTTGTCATCTTGTTCTGTTACACTCATCACCTGCATGTCCTCTCTCACCACATCCATAAACCTTCTCCTCTGTTCCCCTTACCTGGCAGCTCTATCCTTAGCACCCTTTTCTCATTATACTCAGCATCTCTCCTCTGCTCATGTCCAAACCAATGCAATCTCGCCTCTCTGATTTTGACTCCAAACTGTCCAACCTGAGCTGACCCTCTAATGTACTAATTCCTAATATTATCCACCCTCATCTCACCCAATGCAGATCATAGCATTTCAACTTTTCAAATTTGAAGATGACACTAAAATTGGAGGGATGGCAGACACTGAGGAGGCAGCAAAAAGAATTCAAAAAGACAACCAAGACAAGCTTCAGATCTGTGCAAACACCTGGACGCTGGAGATTAATGTAGAAAAGTGCAAAATTCTAGACATTTGCAACAGGAAGTTCAATTATAAATATAAGATGGGAGAGTAAATTAAACAATTTTAAGATGAAGCTTATGATGTTCTACTTTAATGAAAAAATAAACTACGTGATTAAAGTGGAAATTTCGAGATTAAAGTTGCCATTTCGTGCTTTTTTCACACTGTGTGCTATTTTTTTCTCTGTACCCTAATAAGCTTTAATATGACACTCAGACGAATCAGGCACTTAATGATACCTAATGGAGATTAAGTGGAAGTGCATTTAGGACTGAAGCCAGGAAGCACTTCATTACAGCAAGAGTCGTGAGACTCTGAGACAAACCAGCGAGACATGGAGTTAAAGCAGAAACCTCAACAACCTTTAAGAAGAATCTGAGTGAGATGTAGGGACAGCTTAGCTATTAGCTAAACAAATAGGCTTGATGGACTGAATAGTTTCCTCTCATTTGACAAATTTCTTATGATCTGGTTGTTCTGAGAAGACTGACCAATGAAGAGTTGCTTAAACTGGAAGAGCAGTTTTTGTTGCAGAAGAAGGGAGAAAAATGACAGTTGAACAAGAAGAACCAGAGGAGGTGCCAAAACAACGCACTGGGAAAGACACAATTGCTTTCTGTCATTAACAGTGCACTGAAAAAAGCAGCCGACATGAAAGACCCAATGCAGAACGTTATTTATTAGTAGAGAAGAACGGGAATGATACTTTGGCTTGCAATTGGAAAATGTTGGAAAAAAGGGGAAAATAAACTAAGCAAACCACATTAGACATATTCCTGAAGAAACTAACACCTTTCTCTGAAGAGCCTCAGCCAGGCACTTCAGGTACCCATACAGGTGGTGACATTGGCATATTTGATAATTATAAAGATACACAAATCAGACAGACAGACAGACAGACAGACAAATCAGACAGACAAATAGATAGATAGATAGATAGATAGATAGATAGATAGATAGATAGATAGATAGATATGAAAGGCACTATATAATAGATAGATAGATAGATAGATAGATAGATAGATAGATAGATAGATAGATAGATATGAAAGGCACTATATAATAGATAGATAGATAGACAGATAGATAGATAGATAGATAGATAGATAGATAGATAGATAGATAGATAGATATGAAAGGCACTATATAATAGATAGATAGATAGATAGATAGATAGATAGATAGATAGATAGATAGATAGATAGATAGATATGAAAGGCACTATATAATAGATAGATAGATAGATAGATAGATAGATAGATAGATAGATAGATAGATAGATAGATAGATAGATAGAGAGTGTAATATTAAGCACTATATTGCATCCGACCCGACACAGACTCACATGGAGGCACGTGTAAAAACAAAACAAAGACTTTTATTTTCTTCACCATTGGGGAACGTCTTCCCCATGAACCCCACAGGCACAACATAGTCCAAAGTAACACAAGCAAAAGCACAACACTCCCTTCTAGCACCACCACTCCTCCCATCAAGCTTCGTTCTCCTCCTCCCGACCCTGGCCACTGAGTGGTGGTTGCTGGCCCCTTTTATAGCCCACCCAGGAGTGCTCCAGGTGCTTGATCACCTTTTTCCAGTTGCACTTCCGGGTGGGGCTGAAGACTCGTCCAGTCGGGCTGAGGGATCCATGCAGAATCCCATGGAGCCCTGTGGGAAGCTGAGACACCACCGTCAGCCAAGGAGGCTGCCACCAAGCGTCCTAGGGGAGGCATTGAGCAGCCCATGGTTGCTCCCCCGGAACATATGTTGAAGGGGAATCCCGACCGGGCATGGGACCTGACCGTCCGCCACAATAGATAGATAGATAGATAGGAAAGGCACTACATAACTAATAGATTGATAGATAGATAGATAGATAGATGGATAGATGAGGTATTAATTAAGATTTTTATTTCTTGTATTACTTGTTACTATGTATTGTTCAGTTCAGTGTAATCAGGAACTGCACATGTGCCTGAAAGACTTGTATTCTTACACTATGCAAATGTATGCATGTCTGAATAATGAATGGGTGAATAAATCAGTAAATGGATACATTATTTCAATTACTATATTTATGAATTCTAAATCTAATCAAATATTAGTATTATAATACCAGTATTTTGTATGTATATCATTATAATATTATTATACTGTACTGGTAGTTATGCTTTCATCCACTAACTGTCTGTTCAGGTCCTCCACGTGAAGGTGGCGCTCTCACCAATTCGTTCCCTCAAGTTCCTCTCTTTCCAGCGCGGCTTCCTCCGCCGGCTTCTCGATCTCAAGATGGCGGTGAATGTGGCGGATCTTTCTTTGCCGCAGTTGGAGGGGTTGAAGGGGCAGTTGGACCAGGTGAGTGTTCTCTGAACGCTCGTTGAGAAATATTTCTCTCAATAATATCTGTTGCTTTTATGAGTAGCACAGGGCTTGTCGAGGTGAGGGTTTCTCCTCATTTACGGACGCTGCACAGGCGGGTGAAGAGCAGCGAGGCGCTTGGTGTGGTTTGTCGCTTGGTTAAAGACGCCTTATTAGGACCGGTGACCGTTGAATTGAAAGGGGCGTTAACATTCTGCTGAAGTCCCATATGTAGCTACAGGTGTTGAGATTATTTTGTTGTAAGTCATAAGAAGTATGAGCGAGATAAAGAAGTGTCTGAACGTTAGCATGACGTGACTCGTTTACCGTTTGTATCCAAAATGAAATGACTAACGTAATGCTTTCTATAAGCAGGGGAGCCTGTTAAAGCCCATTGCGGCACTTCTTGTGTGATTTTGGGCTATACAAAAATAAATTGTATTGTATATTAACCTCTAAGATTCCTTGATAAACTTTGGAATTCATTCAATT
Source organism: Polypterus senegalus (assembly GCF_016835505.1). Classification (NCBI taxonomy): domain Eukaryota; kingdom Metazoa; phylum Chordata; class Cladistia; order Polypteriformes; family Polypteridae; genus Polypterus; species Polypterus senegalus. The sequence continues at coordinate 19,552,983 of NC_053156.1, read as the reverse complement.
CACCGCTTGATGATGGTAAGCTATCCAGGTCCTTATGCAGCAAGGCTGCCTCAAATCATGATGCTCTCCCCACTGCACTTTACTGCGGTGGTGAGGTTTTCATGTTGGTGTTTGGTGTCCTTCAACCTTAGTTTCATCAATCAACAAAACATTTTCCTAATGGCATTGTGCAGTGTCATGGTGGTCTTTGGCAAACTTAAGACATGCAATGAAGTGTTTTTTGACCGCGATCAACAGAGCAGGGAGTGCTGTGCAGAGTGGAGGCAGAACCTCTGCGTTTTTCCCAGTTCATTCTGGGGTTCGTCAGTGGTCTGTTTTGCTCCTTTTGTGTTCAATGTTTGCTTGGACTGGGTGTTGGGTGGGGTCCAGCAGCTGGGGGGCATCTGTGGGTGAAGAGAGATTCACTGATCTTGACTTTGCTGACGATGCTGTGATGTTATTGGAGGCTTTGATCGGGGCTCTTGAGATTGAGTGAGGAGTCTGAGGGTCTGGGCTTGCGAGTGTCCTGATAAAAACCAACATCCAGGCCTTTAATGATCTCTTAGGCACGGTCATCAGCAGTGTGTCTGTTTTTGTGGAGATAGTGTTGACCTTGTTACCATGGCAGTGACATTTATGTCTCTGGTGACGCTTCTTATGAAGTCAGTAGACAGATTTGGAGAGCATGGACGGGTCATGAGGTCTCTGGAAAGGGGTGTGTGGTGCTCCTGATATCTCTGCAAAAGGACAAAGGTCCAAGTCTTTAGAGTCCTGTTTGTGACCTGAGATGAAGACTGGACTCCTTCATGTGTGTCTCTTCAGAGAATCCTTGGGTACCACTGATTTGACTTTGTGTTACTTATGGAGTCCCAAATGAGGCACATGACCTGCATTGTGAGGGAGCATCAGTTACGGCACAACGGCCATGTGGCGCGATTACCTGAGGGTGGTCCGGCTCACAGGACCCTCATAGTTGAAGACCCGAGCGGCTGGACCAGGCCCACATATATGCCCATGTAACACCTGGCAAAGGCAGATAGATGGTCATTTCTGGGTGGGTGGGACTGGATCTCGCTTCTGCCTGAGGGGTTGCCAACCTGACGTGGACCCTGTGTTGTGTATAGTAGACTTGTGAAAGGAACTGTTTATCTTTTCCATTAATTTATTCAGGTCTGTATATGTTATTCTCAGGGTATTTTTTTTTTATTTTTTATTTTATTACCACGCTTATTTTAACTTCACCTGTTTGTTGTCTGATACAAATCTTGTAATTGATATTTAACCCACTTCCCATTGTCCAAATGATTTGAAATTTTGCACACTGACTCACTTCTGATGACAATAGATGAATCAATAATCAGTTTCACTAATTGAGCAATTAATCCATGTTAATTAAGAAAAGAAATTGTCATATGACGAATAGTTCAAGATTTCACCAATAGATGGCACTAGTAACGGATAGAAATAAAGGAAGCGTTAAAATATGGATTACAATATTATACTAAAACAAACCCAAGACTAAAAATGTTGAAAATAACATCCATCCATCCATCCATTTTCCAATCCGCTCAATCCAAACACCGGGTCCGATCCCAGCCAACACAGGGCACAAAGCAGGAATCAATCCCGGGCAGGGTGCCAACCCACCACAGGACACACACAAGCACACACTAGGGCCAATTTAGAATCGCCAATCCACCTAACCTGCATGTCTTTGGATTGTGGGAGGAAACCGGAGCGCCCGGAGGAAACCCACACAGACACGGGGAGAACATGCAAACTCCACGCAGGGAGGACCCGGGAAGTGAACCCGTGAACGCGGAACTGCGCCACCGTGCCGCCCACGAAAATAACATGTATATAAAAAGTACTTTTTTAAAACCTCACTTATATTAAGTTAAAAAGTATACTAAAAAAGTAGAAAACAAGTCTCTCGTACATAACTCGTAAAATAAAAGCGTGGGCGCTTTTCTTCAATTAATATAATCTTAGCAAAAGTGCCCACGCTTTTATTTTACGAGTGAAGTCCTGACAAGAACAGGCCCCTCAGCCTGGTGTAGCCGTGTTCACCAAATGTTTTCCAAAAGATTTAAAAGCTCATAAGGTGTCACATTGACACTGATTCTCTGCACGTCCCATTTTAAACTAAAAGAACGGACACAGTGTTTTTTTTTTTTGTTTGTTTTGTTTAAATTGCTTCACTTAAGAGGTTCCAATGGAAATGAATGTATACGCTTATTGTGAGAAATGCAGTGGATTGAAATAGTATTTAACCCCCTAGACAAAGTTTAAATTTCCTATAATGTTTTTCTTTGAAAATACATCTTCAGTTTCATACTGTTAAATATAAATGAGGGCCTCTTGAACAAGACATTTTCACAAAAAAATCCTGAAAATCAAATTATGCTGTAACGATAAAGAAAATTTCAGTGAAATCTGCTTTTGAATAAGTATTTGACCCCTAATGGCTTGGGGACTGTATGATTGTTAACAATGCAATAAGAGTAAAGAAAATGGGTGTAAACAGTCAAGCCATTCATCCTCTAGCTTGTCGACTGGTCTCTAAGTGATTATTTAGGCCAGTTCTTAGGAGCATACAACTGAACAATCGATACAAGTGGCTTATTTGGTAAAACCTCAAATACTGACAAAAATGAAGACAAGGGAACTTTGTAGCGACTTGAGGGCCACTGTTATTAAGAAGTTTACAGATGGCAATGGTGCCAAGAAGATTGCCCAGCTCCTTAGCCTCAGTGTGTTCACCGTGAAGGCCATCATAGTGAACTGGAAGCATAGTGAACCAGCCTAGGTCAGGATGCCCTGTTAAAATAAAGAAAATGTCAAGAAAACTAGTCCAAGAAGTAAGAGCAAATCCTAAGGTGACTCTCAGTGACCGGCAAAGCTCAGTATCAGCAGCTGGAGTGGATGTGCACACGGCTATAATAGCAAAGGTTTTGCACAGAGAGGGGCTGTATGGCAGAGTTGCCAGAGAAAAGCCACTACTAAGAAATGTCATCTGAAAGCTCGATTTGAATTTTCTAACAGACATCTTGATACGAGTCCTGCATTCTGGTGTCACGTACTTTTGTCTGAGTAGACCAAAATTGAACTTTTTGGCCTCAACACAAAGGCTTTTGTCTGACATTTTGGAAGGGACTGCCAATGATCCAGCAAACGCCATACCTACCACCAAACATTTGGGGGTTAGCATCATGCTTTGGGGCTGCTTCTCTAGTGCAGGCACTGGCTCCCTTGTCCGTATTGAAGGAAGAATTAATAGTAAGAAGTATATCCAGGTTTTGGAAGAAACCCTTCAAACGTCCACCATGAAACTGGGACTTAGACGCTGCTGCTACCACTTTCAGCAGGACAATAGCCCGAAAACGCTGTGCAAAAGGAACCAAAACATGGTTTGACAAAACGAGGATCCAGGATTTGCAGTGGCATTGCCAGAGTCTGGATCGGGATCCAATTGAAAATTTGTGGTATGATCTCAAAATTGCAGCTCACAAACGAAAGCCTTCAAACTTTTCCCAGTTGGAGCAGTTCTGCAAGGAAGAATGGGAAACATGGGCTCCATCCAGGTGTGCTAAGCTTGTAGATGGCTATCCAAAGCGATTGCAAGCAGCTATTGGTGCTGCGGTTCACCGACAAAAGCGCGATAGACATATGAGCCCCGACAAACTCGCTAACTGGTTTTCGACAAATCGCCACGACAAAGTCGCGAGGGAGGCCAAGAGAGTGGGACGCATACGTGCGCATTATGTACACATTATGTGGTAGGTTATAACTGTATTCAAAGATGCTAATTGCACTGAGTTTCGTTCCTCCGGAAGATGTTGGGTCCGCTTTCGATGAACTGAGCGAGAGTAGACCCGACAATCTCCAGAATGTTTGTTTACTGGGAGGACAATTACGTTGGTCGATTGAGACGCAATCGTATACAAAACGGAATTACCAGCAGTCAGGCAGCCAGCAAGTCTAAATACGCTCAACTATCAAGACGTCTTGCTGCAATTCTTCCTACATAAGCAGGGCGTGACCATAAGGACTATTTGCGTGCCGTGTCTCATAATATTGACTTCTAAAATAAACATTATTATATATGCTTTAAACTAGTAATTCATATTTAATGAAACTTTCGCGATTTTGTCGGCGCGATTTTGTTGCCGCTCATATGTCTATCGTGCAAATGTCGGGTCACTTGGTGCTGCTACCAAGTATTGACTGTGTCCTTGTGAAGGGGTCCATTACTTTTTCAACAGCATTTTTCACAACATCACTATCGATTTACTTTATTTAGTTCACCAAACTCTAAATGTTTCAAAATATGTTCACCGCGAAATTAAGTTTACTGTGATACTCTGCATTTGTGATTTTTATACGTTGTAATGATGTAAGATGGAAATACGGTGGCTTTCTGGGGATGGGGGGTCAAATACTTTTTCAGCCCACTGTAACTTGAAAAATGCCAAACCTATTCTTTAGAACCATCTAAGAAAAAATTACGGTCAGTAAAAAGAAGGGGACAAAAATTGCAACTCACCTAGTAGGAAACTATAAGGCAACTTATACCATATGTCCAAATGTTTGTGTACTCTTGACAGTCACTTGTATGAGCTTGTTGGATATCTCATTCCAAAACCAAACCCAAACCCTGTGCAGCTATAACTCTGCTCTCCACAAGATTTAGAAGAGTGTCTCTGGAAATTTGTGCCCATTCAGCCAAAAGATCAATTGTAAGGTCAGGTACTGGTGTTGGACAAGACAACCTGGTGCACTGTCAGTGTTAACTTCCTCAGTAGAGTTGAGGTCAGGGCTTTGCGCCGGCCACTTAAGTTCTTCCATGTCTTTATGGACTTGGCTTTGTGCAAAGGGTACAGCCCTCCTAGAACAGAAAGGGCTCTTCCCCAAACAGTGGTTGCAAAAGCACAAATGTCTCGGATGTCTTTGACTGATGTGGCATTAACAGTACCAATCACTGGAACCAAAGGCCTGAGCCTAATCACTGCCATTATCCCTCCTCCCCTGAACTTTTATATAGTTCGTAAAGTGGTGTTCTGGCATCGGCCAAACCCAGATTCGTCCATCAGACAGCCAGATAGTGAACTGGGATGTATCATTCTAGTGGCAGTATGCTTTACACCACTGCAGTCAACACTTGACATTGCGCACAGTGATTTTAGGCTTATGTGCAGTCACTCGGCCGTAGAAATCCATTTTGTGAAGCTTGCCGAGTCAATGTATGCTCTGATCAGGGGGCTCTTGAAAGACTGAGTGAGGAGTCTAAGGGTCTGGGCTTGCGAGTGTCCTGATAAAAACCAAGAGTCGGGCCTTTTATGACCTCTTAGGCATGGTCATCATCAGTGTGTCTGTCTGTGGAGAGAGTGTCGACCTCGGCAGTAACATTCATGTGTCTGGTGAGTCTTCCTATGAAGTCCGTAGACGAATTGGAAGAGCATAGGGGGTCATGAGGTCGCTGGAAAGGTGTGTGTGGTGCTCACAATATCTATACAAAAGGACGAAGGTCCAAGTCTTTAGAGTCCTGGTGCTTCCTGTTTGTGAGACATGGATGCTAACCAGTGACCTGAGATGAAGACTGGACTCCTTCAGTGCTGTGTCTCTCTGGAGAATCCTTGGGTACGGCTGGTGTGACCTTGTGTTGCTCGCAGAGTCCCGAATGAGGCATGTTACCTGCATTGTGAGGGAGAGTCAGTTACGGCACTACGGCCATGTGGCACGATTCCCTGAGGGTGATCCGGCTCATTGATGAGGACCTGAGTGGCTGGACCAGGACAAGGGGACGCCTGGTTGCGGCAGATAGAAGGTCATTTCCGGAGGGTGGGACTGGACTGCTTGTCTACCTGGGGGGTTGCCAACCAGGATCCCAAGCTGTTTTTTCGTGTGGTGGGTGCATGAATGCGCTGTAACAGTGCATGTTCCTTGACTTGACTGACACACAGTTATTATATTGCTTTCGGAGGCAGTTTGGAATTCTGTCTTGACTGATGCTAAAGAAGAGAAGCCATTTTTCCACTTTATAGCATTTGGTGACTCTGCTCTGTCAGTTTGTATGGTGTACTGCTGTACCCTCTTACTGCAAAATTACTCATTCCCTTTCATTCTCTCTTCCTATCTGGCAATCCTCATTTTTCTTTTTTTTTTTTTGTTGTCCCTTTTGGAAGTTTTTAAAGTAGTATCCTTCTATATAAAAGCGGTCGGGATTGTCCTTCCGTCCCATGAGTGCTACGCAGGCGTGAAGTTTCACACACGCCCCGTCCATTTTGCAATGCACGATGGGATTTGTAGTTTCGTTTTTCCAGGTAACAGATGATTTTCTACTCCAGACTGTGCGATATCTTCTTCTTCTTTCTTACTATATAAAAGCGGTCGGGATTGTCCTTCTGTCCCGTTGAGTGGAAAGTGTAGCGGTATTCCGCTTATCACAGGCTTACTACTTGCAGCTTGCGGCACGGCGGCGTGATGTGAGCAGAGTTCTGGTGCTCCCATCGTTCCCTTGCTTTTGTGCACGATGCGCTGGAAAAATAGACAAAATTATGTCTCTGGAAATAATTAATGTTGATGGAGTACAAATGCCTCACCGCGTAGTAAATATCAGGGAGGTTCAAAAGGGCGACCTCAATATAGAAAAAAAGTTTAAATTTCATCACAAAAATAACAGAAACTACGAGTATTAAAGTAATACCGCTCAAATGCAATATAACCAAATTAATGAGTTTGTATAAAATATCAAATTGATCTACATATTGAATTGCCTTAAGAAGTGGTCAACTTAAAAGTCGGTCGCCTTAAAAGGCGGGTCAGCCTAGTATTAGATCCATTTTGACAAGAACAAGCCGTACAACCAAAAAAATCGGCAATCCTATCTACCTAATTTTTCCAAATTAACATCAAGTTGACTCGTCTTGTCCACCAAACTACTGGATCACTAGTTCCACATGTCTTCGGTTTTCTGCATGAAGAATACCTTTCTAACCTTTGTGTAAAACTTGCTTTTTACATGTTTCCATCTGTGCCCTTTTTGAAGAATTCATTTTAAAGTAACAGCATGAATCCACTGTATTCATTTCTATTGTTATTTTGAAAAACTTCAGTCCTGTCCCCTCTTAATCTGCATTTTCTTAAACTGAAAGGGTTTTCAGTATAACCTAGTGACAGAGTTTGGACTACAGGGGCTTTGAAAATCAACACCTAGAGGTTTGGCAGCTTAAGTGTGCTTGTTCTCTGAGACATTAATCACAAGGAAATAAATAAACAGAATTATTTACCCATAGCAGCAGGATATTCAGCCTTTAGTTAGTGAGATTTTGTTAAAAGCACAGTCTAAACTTATTAAGGTAATGTAATGTAATACATGCAGTAGGCCAAAAGGTGTTTTCTTGTCAAGCCGCTTTTGTTCCCACCAAATAACAAGTTTTCTTTTTTATTTCTGCAGGAGACAGAATTCTTAACATCATCCATCTCCCAGCTCAAGGTGGTCCAGACAAAATATGTGGAAGCAAAAGAGTGTGTAAACGTCCTGAACAAAGAGAATGAAGGTAAGTCGGGTGGCCTAAGGGCCTGTCGTACTCCGTGATGTGGTGTTGAGGTCCTTCTAATAATAGCATGATGTGCTGGTTGAAAGTGCTTAGCCTTTGGAAGTATCAAAAATAGTTTGGCCACTGGTGAGTTGGCCTGTACACATCCAGCTCCTCCTTCTTCCCCCTTTCCCATTTGGGAATGGGTCATCTTATTGCTCCTCACCATTGCTCTCTGTTTGTTGCCAAGTTCAGATCAATCCCTTGGATATCTTCCTTGATGTCTTTCTTTCTTTCTTTCTACCCACCCGTTATTGAATAAGCATCATGCAGCAAAAAAAGATGTTAGTTATTACAGAATTAGATTTATTTAAAAGATTTTAATATTTCATTTATGGCAAGGTTTAGTTTGATCAAAGCTTTACATTTGTCTTATTCTTCTAAGAAGAACACCTCAGAGTTCAACCATTTAGCACAACAATAAATAAAAATTAAACCAATAATGTAAAGCCCTAACCCTTTGGAATAAACCCATAGACTGCCTGGCCAGCTGGGCACAATGATGAACTGTTGTGTGATCTAATGTGGTCTAATGTTAAGTGTGGCACCACTGAAAGTGTTCACAGCCACTGTTAAGGTATAATTCAGTGACCTGGAGAACTGGTTAGGTCCTTGTAACAGAATGGTATGAAAGGTAAGTGAATGGAGTGTGACGAGTAGCAAATTATCAAGCTGTTTCACTTAAGACAAATAACCAACTACTTCTGTTATTTCACTAGCTAGATGGCACTAGCTAGACTGGTAGCTCTTTAACTTTTAAGAGACCAAAATTTTATTGAACAAAATTAAACAATAGAGCAATCATTGTAGATTTTAATTGTTTTTAAAAACGGGTGAACAAAATGGTAAAAACAATAACCTGTACACTACACTCACAAAAGGAGCTTGCCTAGAAAGGACTTAGAAGACAGCAAAGGCTGCAGATGGTCAAGTGGTCCCCAGTAGCTCAGATAGTACACTGGGTTTTCATCTAAGATTTTAAAGCTAAGGCCAGCAGACTAGGGGTGGGTGCTATGGCCAAACATTTATAACACAATAGGATTCAAAATTATCATGGTTGTGATATATAGCACAGTATATAATCTATGTACATAAACTTTTCAGATTGAATTCAGTTTCAGTGTTTCTGTTGGTCCAGTTTCATAGGTTAACAGTAGGTAGTTTTACTGTGATGTTTCTTTTCTTAAATACCACTTTAATTAACCAAAGTAATTCCAAAATACTGTGAAAAATAATAAAATAAAAACTGAACAAGAACTAATGCTTTTTAAGACACAGAATCTTAGAACATATTTACTGTATACTGTAGACAGTAAAAAAATGAAATAAGATTGATAATAAAAAAATACATATTTAGAGATTTGTTCTTCTCAACTCCTCTAGTTTCCCAGACTTAATTTTGTTTTTGTTTTTCAAAACATCTTAATGATCATAAAGAAAATTTATATAAAGGCAGACCAAACAAAATGTGTAACTACATTGACTGAATACAGAGGCCATCACAATAAGCCCCACAATACAGGCTACAAAGGAAAGTTTTCAGACTTGCCACACTACTGACCTCAAGAGCATACTTATAATTTTCAAAATCCTCTTTTCTACAGAAATCAATGTTGTTGGACACTTTTTGTGAAAACATATTCTAATAAAGAATATCATTATTTGTACCAAACAAAACCTCTTGCATTCCATTGCTTTCTAACCTTGAAAAATATATAGCATTTCAACATACAGTGGGTATAGAAAAGAATTACCCCCTTCAAAATATTCCCATTTTTTTGCTTTACAGCCTTAAATGAAAACACACACAAAAAATATTTTTTCCCAGCTTTATTTACTTAATGCCATCTAAAACATCCAAGTGAAAGAGATCATAGCTGCAGTTCAGAAGAATTATAACAAATCAAAAACAAGACCTGCTGAGATTAATAAAAGATCACCTCCCCCTCCAATGTCAATGTCATTTTGTTGGACCCCCTTTTACCCCCTCGAGTCTGTTGGGATTCTTCTCTGTCAGCCTTGCACACCTAGATTGAGCCCACTTAATATTTACCCACTCTTCTTTACAGTTTAACTGTTCAAATTCGGTCCAATTGAATGGTGAGTGTTGGTGGTCTGCTATCTTCAAATCTTTCCACAGATTTTCAGTGTGATTTAGGTCTAGGCTCTGACTGGGCCACACCAGGACATTCACTTTTTACTTCTTCTGCCACTGTGTGGTCGATTTTGCTGTGTTCTTCGGGTCGTTGTCATGTTGAAATGTGAACATTCTGCCCATTTTCAACTTTCTGGCAGAGGGTAGCAGGTTTTCCTCAAGGATTTGACGGTATTTTGTCCTATCCATTTTCCCTTTAACCCTAACGAGGCCCTGCGTCAAAGAAACGCCCCCACAACAGGGTGCTGCCCCCTCCATGCTTTACTGTAGGTAATGGTGTGTTGTGGATGGTGAGCTGCATTGGTGTACCGTTTGGTATTGAGGCCAAATAATTCGATTTTGGTCTCATCTGACCATAAGACCTTTTTCCACTTGGCATCAGAATCTTCAAGTTGCATTCTGGCAAAGCTCAAATAAGCCTTAATGTGGCCTATTCTTCAGAAGTGGCATTTTCCTTGCGACCCTCCCAAACAAGCCACCATTGTGGAGCACTTGTGAAATTGTTGTCACTTGCACACAATGACCATAAAATCCTGTAACTCCTTCAAAATGACCATTGGCCTCTCGCCGTAGCCTCTCTTACTAGTTTCAACCTTGCTCTACCATCCAGTTTGGAGGATCCAGGGGGGGTCCTAGTAGTACCAACTACTTGCCACTTCTTTATTATGGTCTTTACAGTACTCCTTGGGATTGATAAAGCTTTTGAGGTTTGTTTGTCTGCATCTCCTGCCTTATGTCTCCCCACACCTCTGTCCCTGAGATCTTCTGAAAATGGCTTGCCACAAGTAGTCAGTTGTTTGCTGTCAGTTGCACTACCAAGCAAGGGAATGAATGGACCAGGAACAGCTTCACTAATCACACTGATTACAACTGATCACAGGTGGAAGGAAGCCAGTAACCAAGGTCTGCAATGGAAATGGTGGGCACTTACACCTGATTGAGTTTGTGGGGGGGGGTCCTTTATTAATCTCAGTATTTCTTGTTTTTACTTTTTTCAATTCTTCTGAACTGTATCTGTGATATCTTTCACTGAGATGTTATAGATTGCATTGAATAAGTAAAGCTGGGAAGAAATAGTGGTTTGTGTGTTTTCATTTATAGCTGCAAAGCAAAAAAATGGGAATATTTCGAAGGGTGGGGGTTCTTTTCTATACCCACTGTACATGGATTCGAAGATGTAAAACTAATGCTTATTGTGGCCTACTTATAACTTTATATTTAGTTTTCTCCTATTTTTGTAAAAACTCTATGCTGCCAACTTTTCTCTTGGTGCTCAAAGCATGTGCTTATTTTGTTTAAGGGTTAATGCAGGGCTACCTTACTATTATTATCATAGACTATGGAAGTATCTGCATGTTAACATTAAATTGCATCACAAATGTATATTGTGTTGGCAGCACAAAATAACTATTACTAGTTTTGCAGTACTGTATTTCCTAATTTTTCACATCTTTGCATTACTTTAGCTGCTCAGTCCTTTAACATATGTAAAATGCATACGTGAGCATTCTACAGAAAGTGCATTCATAGTACGATAGCCTCATGAGTTTGAACTGATTAATAATTATTAATTTTTCTCATCGAAATGTAATATTGCTTAATCACAGCTTACAGAGTACAGAATATAATGTAACAATGCAAGGTATGGTGGAGGAAAGACTGTGGCAGTCCGACGTTTTACTGTCCTCAGGACTGTTTATTGCCTCTTTTAAGAAAGGAATCCAGATCAACTCCACTGTTAGTTTTGGAAGACACAGCTCCCCTTCCTGTCATATCAGATGCCTTCTTTTCCCCAAGTCCACATAAGATTGTCTGACCTGCCACGCTGTTCATCGCACCTCCTTTCAAGCTCCTTCAGTGTGTACGGCTGCCCCTTCTCTCCCAAGTCGAGTTGTTACAATAGCAATGCAAAACACAGATTTTAACAAAGTAGCTGTAGCTACCATCTGATTTTGCAGTCTACTGTTATTATTATTATAGCATGCATTTTCTGCAATACACACTTGTTTAAATTCAGTCGTTGAAAGAAAAACTGTTATACTCTACTTAATTGCATGTAAACATTTAAATTTAGCTGCAGCACGTTGCAGACCATGTGAACTTTCACCTGTACTGGTGTATGCTGTGCTGTGTGAGAAAGACAAGTAACAAAGATGGCAACCTGATGTGCTGGACTGAGGTAGATTGATAAAAAAAAACACGTATCTACCAGTGTGTAACAGACAAACATTGCCATACTTTGGGGGACCTGTAGTTAAAGGCTGTTGTGGTTTGGAGATCTGTGTGTACAGAGGTGTTGTTTTTGTTTTTTTTTATTAAAATACTCCACTAACTGCTTCATCTCCTTTTCTTTTAGGGAAAGAGCTTTTGGTTCCCTTAACCAGTTCAGTATCCTTTTCATTTTCATTACTAATCTCACTGTGAAGCCAGATGTGGAGTCCTAGTTTGCAGATTCCTAAGCATGAAAGAGAGTCTACTGAGTGTTAAAATGTCAAGGTTTGTGTCTGTAGGTTACAGTTGGAAAAATGCATACATTTAGAAGGCCTAGAGCTCCCATTTATTTCTGAAAAGGTATTAAGGCAAAACATTTGGTCACGTTTTCAATTTGAGCTCCGTACTTTTACCAATGTTGCCAAAAGTATTGGTATCACCCTTCCTCTATTTAAAATTGATCTCAGTTTCCTGTGAAATAAGTTGAAAATGACAAAAATAATTGACACCTACAATTCTTTTTTCCACATTCTTAGAGCAGACCCTTTGTTTTTAATTTAGGGATTAACATATTTTAAAAATTTAAACAATCGAAAGTGGCTTTGGCAAAATTGACACCCTACAGTGTTCTCCCCAGAAATGTTTTCTAGCCGAGTGGCATGATGAAGTAGCCTGGTGGGGCGGGACGAGGAAAATTAAATGTGCGCTAGTTTTATTAGTTTATTAATAATTATTTTCCAATGCTCAATATGACTTCTTTTTTTAAGGTTTGACACTTGTGCCAGATTATTTTTATTAAATTTAAGAAGTATCCAATTCAGGATCCTGCAATCCTAACAAAATTTTTAAATAACAATTATTATGACATAAACCAAATGGCACAAGTATTGTTGCTGTCGGGAAGAAAAGTGAAAACAATGAAAAAAAGTATGGGAAACCTAAGGAAGAAAAATAAAAAAAATATTCTTCAAAGCCAACTTGCATGTGCAGACGGTGTCTTCAGTTAAATGTTTATTCTTCTTTTCTTCCTAGAGGCCCAGTTGTCTGCAGCTTTCCCATAATCAAAGTCCCCAGGATGTGGGCCCTCCAAGGAAATCACTCATCATACACTGTCGTAGTGACTGTACTGCAAAGTCATGAGACAGCCATCTAGTGTCACTGGCCATTTTCAGCTTAATCTGGGGAATGTTCAGAATATTTTGAATTTCCATTATACCAGCCATCCTAACTGAAGAATTTTGGAAGAAATAGAACAGCTACCTTAAGATGTTGTTCAGTTTTGTTAAATAAGGTACAGCAGCTGCTGCTTGGGCACTTGTGAGGGCCAATCGGCAGTTTACACAGTGGCAGTTGACCAAGTGTCCAAATGATTTATGTTTAAGTAGTTTTGCCACACGTTTCTGTTTCCCAATCATAACAGCAGCTTCATCTGACCCTAGTCCAAGCAGATTAGCAGTTTTCAAGCCTAGAGTGTCCATAGTCTCACTCAGTGTGTTGCTTATAGTCTCCCCTTTGCCAGCAATCATATTGCGGGTTGATACAAAACTAATTCTGACCTCTTTAGTGACCTGGCAAACATATTTAATGTAAATAATTAATTGTTTTATAACTGAGATATCTGTAGTTTCATCACACAGAATACTGAACAAATTTTCTGTGTGTATATTTTTCAGTATGTTAGATTTTATTTCTGATGCTAAGACACCAGCAGCTCTTGCATTATTCTTTTAAAGGTGTAATGTGCATTTTTACCAACATTGAGATGTTGTAAAAAGGAACAACCCATTTCTTTACAGTGTTCCAACAGCTTTTCAAACCGCGTTGTATGTGGCAACTCATTTTTTGCCAACCAATGCATGGATCTTAAAGCTCCCACAAAGGCATCTCTCTGTAAGTTATTTAACACAGATACAAATCTTTCAATTTGACCAATTTCCAGTTTGCTGAAGTACACGCTTTCCTAAAAGATCAGCAGAAGTCTCAATGTGCATTTTACTTTTTTTCATGGTGCAGCAAGCTTTCTTTTCGAATTCTTGTACATGGCACATTTACCCAAGGTAACTCCCTTCTTGGGTGGTGTTTGTTTGAATATTTCACACACAATGAGCACCATATACCATTTTCTTTGACCATTAGCCAATCAAAATCTTAAACCATTGTTTGTTTATGCCGGATAAGCGGTGCTTAGACTTATCAATTGGCAGAGTGTGTACTGAAGAGATTTCTCCTGATGGACCAGCCTCTGCAATGTCTTTGTCTGAAATTGCCACATCACAGTTGACACCGCACCTTCATTAGTTTGTGACATCTCTTTTCTGAAACAACTGAGCAGTGTTGTTTTCTGAACACGTTTTTTGCTCATGTTGGTAAAACGTTTGGAAAAAAGTAAAACTACCTATGAATAAGACTTTTGAGTGGGAAAGTGAAAGCCTGTTGGATATTCAAGTTCACACTTGCACTACGGCAGGTACGCATTCTCGACATTTCCACTTTAATCTCGACGCTTATATCACCACAGTGAAGCTGAATTTTCATATTTATGAAGACTTTTGGAATGACTTTTGAACTGTAGCTGTTAGCCCTAACACCCTTGCATTTTTGGTCATTCTAAGCTCACCCAGCTTCAGCCTGCATAATTGAACGGCCCTGGATATTCTTTTTTTTTATTTATTAATTTTATTACAATCAATACATAGCAATCACGTTTTTAAAAAAAAAAAGAATTATGCTAAGAACAGATCGATCCCCACCCTTGAGAGAGAGAGCAAGCCAAACGGTGTAAAATTTAAGGCTTTTAAAAATACCTAAATCAACAAATTCTCTGTGCTTTATAAACTCATTTCAAAATATTACTGAGTAGATCCTGCCATGTTTTGAAAAAAGTCTGCACAGATCCTCTAACTGAGTATTTGATTTTTTCCAATTTTAAATAATATAACACATCAGTTTCCCACTGACTTAAAAGAGGAGAGTTTGGGTTCTTCCAGTTTATCAGAATAAGTCTGCGTACAACAGTGTAGTGAATGCAATCACAATTTGTTTGTCCTTCTCCACTTTAAGCCCCTCTGGAAGACCCCCAAACACAGCTGTTAATGGGTTAGGAGGGATTGTGAGTCCAAGGCTGTCTGAGAGGTAATTAAAAATTTTTGTCCAGAATAATGTTAATTTGGAGCAGGCCCAGAACATGTGACCTAGTGAGGCTGGAGCTAATTTGCAGCGTTCACAGGGCCCTGGATATTCTTGATGTGTTTTGCTACTGTTTGTTTGTACTCACTGCTCATGCTTCATTTTTATTCTGTGGGGCAGCCAGCTTGTCACATGTCACAAATCAAAAGCACATTATGTTTAAAGGTGTGAGTTTTGGAGTGATAAGCCATACATAAACGGTACTTCATCTCCAGGATGTTTACCCCAAGCGTCTCTTGGCCTCAGTATTCTATGTAAAAATAGTTACCCCCCATGCCCCTCAGGATATAACTATCCTGATCCAATGTACAGTGTTAAGCCCGAATAATGCATGGTACAGTATACTGCCATCTAGTTGATAAAATTACATGATGCTGCCAACCTGTTAGTATAGATTTTACCCCATTCTATGGTAACTCATCAGTATTCACAAGTGGGGTAGAGTCTTCAGGCAAAAATACAATGACTTGTATATGAGGAGCTGTAAAGCCAGTTTTAGAAAAAACAAACCGAGTCACTAGTTGAATAAAGCAATGGTGTTGACAAGGCGAATTGGTTATCAGATATTGACTTGGATAGTGAAACATGCATATGGCGCACTGTATGACTGAACTGCTGTGATATGCCTGGTAAATTTGTTTGCATGAAGGCTCACCGTGGTGTGGTGCATGGCAAAATGGTTGGGATTCAGTGAAAGGACATGAAAGACGCTAGCACCCTAAGCACTGTTCACAATGCAGCAAATGTCAGAGGAAATGTGGAAGTCATTGAACCGTGTGCTGTGGTAGCCTACAATACCACCAGTGGGGTATGTCCATCATGTGAATCAGGCACTGACATTCTACCAACTTGTGCACAATGAAGAAAAAAAAAAAGAGAAGTGTGCAAAGAAACACTTTTATACTGTCCCCATTGCAACATCGGGTTGTGTATTGGAGACTATTTCAAAACATGTCACATGGACGTGTACTCAGTGAACACCGTAAAGACCTTTCATATTCTGTTTAAGTTGTCTTTTCGATGAGTACATGTTTGTGTTACACATAGTAACATTTTTCTTGTTGAAAAAAAATTTCTGTGTTTTTGGCTTGTTTCACCTGGTGGTTTACATAACACTAAGGAGGTTATTAAAGGAAAATGTCTTATTGGGGTTTGTTTTGAGGACATGTTGTTCCTAAATTCCGTCAGTTTTCATAGTTTGGTTTTATTTGAGCAAAAACAGGGGTCACTTTCTTGGAGCCAGGGTAACGTATATATTTTTTTTTCCATTTAAATGAATAGTAATTATGTGTTCACATTCCTAACATTCACCTAACTAAGAAGTGTTCAGGGAACGGATGAGAATCGCACAGTCGGGCAGCGTGAATTATGATGTCATCTGTCTGTTCATGTGGTGGTGCTGTTGACTCCTTAACTGCTCCCCCTTTCCTAGATGTATGTACCAGGAGTGCTAAATGATGTTGAACATGTTCTAGTTGATATTGGAACTGGCTATTATGTGGAAAAGGTGAGTTTCTTTTCTATTTTTAAATTTTTTTTTTTTTTTTATAGATTCTCATCTGCTTGATTGTACTTAATCCTATCTAAATAATCTGCTTCTACTGGGTGAAGTGTTTGCAAATCTGAGTTAGCTTTGCTAGCATGTGGGAATTGCCTGTGGCAGTGATCACTTTCCACTAACAAATTAAAATACTTGTGGGTTGGCACTCATTTAGAATGTGGTATCAATGCAACAATGATTTGAAGGCTGACAGACTACTGTCCCTTCTTCTCTTACAAGGCAATCATATACACTGTATGGTCAAATGTTGTTGGACACCTAACCATCACTTCCATATGAGCTCGCTGGACATTTCTTTCAAAAACTGAGGGCATTAATATACTGTTTCTCACCTCAGGATAAAGGGACTTTTAAGAAATGCAGGAATTTTTGTAGCGTTCCCACTGTAGAAACTTAAGCAATTTGTAGTTCCTGGTACTTTCTTTTTAAAGATCCTGCTCGAGGTTATGTACCTTTTTTTCAACCAGGAACTATTATGGAGTGATCTTGGCCGGTGAATTGTGCTGATTGGTTGACCACAAGCACTGGCATCATCTTGCAAATCTGTTAGTAGTTTGGAGAGTTATCGAAGAAGATGGACTGCTTTGCTTTGCGCTGCATCACTCTTCATAGCCATAGCCACCATATAGAAGCAATTTTGTCTTCCCCCATGAACCCCCAAACACAATGAACTTCGCTCCCCCCTTCTTCATGGTGCACCGCATTGAAGAAGTCCCCCGTTAACTCCCATTCGCACCACTCGCCACATTTTGCAAAAATGTTGCAATTCCTGTTGTGCGATGGGAAAGGTTAACACATGAAAGTGGACAGTGACCACAAGTGACCCGAACCCTACATCATTCAGCAGCACAATGGTTCCTGAAAACAAAGTGCGTGTTGTAGAAATACACCAAATGTGGAGCTGGATACCCCTTTGCAGCAATAGCTTCTGTTCATCTTTCCACAAGATTTTGAAGTGTATCTGTGGGGATTTGTGTCCATTCAGCCAACAGAGCATTTGTGAGGTCAGGCATTGATGCTGGTCAGGTAGACCTGACTCTCAATCAACGCTCTCAGTTCATCGCAGTTGTGTTCAGTAGTTGAGTTCAGGGCACTCTGCATGCCACCCGAGTTCCTCCATGTCTTTATGGACCTAGCTTTGTACATAGGAGCACAGCCATGCATGAATATGACTTTCACAAACAGTCTGAAATCTCGTTTTTCTGCTATAGAATTAACAGCACCCTTCACTGAAACCACTGGAGCCTTGCCTATACCATACCATGAAAACCAGCCCTAGACCATTAACTCTCCTCCTTTACAGTGGACAGTATGCTACCCAGAAGGGAGCATTCTCCTGGCATCAGCCAAACCCAGATTGGTCCATCGGTTTGCCAGGTAGGGAAATGTGACACGTCACTGCAGAGAACATATTTCCACTGCTCCATATATCCAGTGTCTACCAACTTTGCATTACACATCGTGATCTTAGGCTTGTGTGCAGCTGACTGGCCCTGCAAACCCACTGTATGTTCCTTCCAGAGGCAGCTTGGAAGTCCATTGTGAGTGAAGCAGCATACGATCAGTTTGTGGGGTCTAGCATTTCGTGGCAGAGCGGTTGTTGCTCCTAGACACTTTCAAGTCAAGTTGGGGAGCATGCACTGGTACAGTGTGTTACGCACCCACTACACAACGAAACAACTCTGGATCCTGGCTTGCAACCCCCCAGGCAGACATGTTGTCCAGTCCCACCCTCTGGATATGACCCTCTATCCGCCACAGCCAGGTGTTACATGGGCGACCCCTTGGCCTGGTCCAGCCACTTGGGTCCCCAACAATGAGGATCTTACGAGATGGATCACCCTCTGGGAAACGTTCCACATGGACGTAGTGCCGTAACTGACACTCCCTCACAATGCCGGTAATGTGTCTCATTCGGGACTCCATGAGCAACCACTCATCTGACACAAAGTCAAACCAGCGGTACCGAAGGATTTTCCGGAGAGACACAGTAACAAAGGATTCCAGTCTTCGTCTCAGGTCATTGGATAGTGTCCATGTCTCGCAACCATATAGCAAGACAGGAAGCACCAGAACTCTAAAAAGTTGGACCATCGTCCTTTTGCATAGATATCGGGAGCGCCAGACACCCCTTTCCAGTGACCTAGTGACCCCCCCATTCTCTCCCAATCCGTCCACTGACTTCATAGGAAAAGTCACCAGAGACATGAATGTCACTGCCAAGGTAAGCAAACCTCTCAACAAGGTCAACACTCTCTCCGCAAACAGACACACTGCCGATGGCTCTGCCCAAGAAGTCATTAAAGGCCTGGATCTTGTTTTTTATCCAGGACACTCGCAAGCCCAGACACTCAGACTCCTCACTCAGTCTCTCGAACACCTTGATCAGAGCCTCCATTGACTCCGCAAAGATCACAGCATCGTCAGCAAAGTCAAGATCCTAGACACTTTCAGTACACAATAATATAACTTACAGTTGACCACAGCATGTCTGGCTGAGTAGGAATTTCATGTACTGACTTGTGGCAAAGGTGACATGCTATGACAGTGCACTTAAAGTCACTGAGCTCTTCAGTACAAACAAATGTTTGTCAATGGAGGCTGCGTCACTCTAAGCTTGATTTTCTGCAGCAGTTAACAATGAATGCACTTGAAACACCTGAACTTACAAGTTTTGTAGGGGTCTTTGCATGCCTTTGACCATATAGTGTATATAAGTAATTTGGCCTAGTTTGCCAGCAGTGTGCTTTGGTCTGATAAACCTTACCAAAATCTCCAGAGCTTGCTTTTCTGCAGGAATGTTGTTGTGTTTTTTTTTTTCTCCTTCCTACATCAAATATAAACTGCTAAGATTACAGTGTTAATGGATTTGGAACCATGACCACCACATATAGCCCAAAATCTAACAAGGGATGTCTCTGTGGGCTTTAACAGGCCCTGTTTTGACAGCCCACCAGCCGCCACTCCTTATGAAGACAACAAATGCCTAAAGAAAAAAACCTTTGTAAGGGGAAATTAAGTTAAAGCGTGGTTTTTAAAAAGTATTTTATATATATATATATATATATATATATATATATATATATATATATATATATATTATTTTCAACTTTTTACTCTTGGGTTTGTTTTTGTATAATTTTGTAATCAATATTTTAACACTTCTTTTGACGTTTATATGCACACATCTTCATACAAGATGCAAAAAAGATAGACCGTATCAGTGGACCTTACCTTTATATTTCTAGCCGTTACTAGCGCCATCTGTTGGTGAAATCTTGAACTATTCTTCATATGAAAATTTCATTTCTTAATTAACATGGATTAATTGATTGTGAAATGGATTATTGATTCATGTATTGTCATCAGAAGTGAGTAAGTGTGCAAAATTTCAAGTCATTTAGACAAGTAGGAAGTGGGTTAAATATCAATTACAAGATTTGTACCAATATTGTAGACAACAAACAGGTGAAGTTAATATAAACGTTGTAAAAAAAAAAACGGATGAAATATTGGGAAAGGCAGTTTAGAGAGAGACCCCTTGCAAGTTGGTTGGGCGCGCAGAGTGTATCAATGTATTGGGACAGGACTAGATGGCCAGTCTGTCATGGCCACCTCATAAATCCAACAGTCCAATCTGCAAGGCATAATAATGCAAGAATAGATTCTACCATTTACTAAATACAGAACTGTCACATATGAGGATACAGATCTGTTCTGGGGGACTGGGTGGTCTCTTGGTCTGGAATCCCTACAGATTTTTTTTTTTTTTTTTCCCTCCCGCCTCTGGAGTTGTTTTTTTTTTTTCTGTCCACCCTGGCCATCGGACCCTACTTATTCTATGTTAATGCTGACTTATGTTTATTTTTTATTGTGTGTTCTATTTTACTATTCTTAATTTTGTAAAGCACTTTGAGCTACATTTTTTTGTATGAAAATGTGCTATATAAATAAATGTTGTTGAAACACGTTAAAGTAGGAACTAACAAACACAAATAAAAGAACAATATCTGTCCATCGGTTAATTGTAGAACCATCCATCCTTCCTCTTCTCTGTCCTGGGTTTTCCCTGGGGCCTCCTCCTGGTTAGACGTGCCGGAACACCTCACCAGGGAAGCGTCCAGGAGGCATTCTGATCAGATGCCCGAGCCACCTCATCTGACTCCTCTCGATGCAGAGGAGCAGCAGCTCTACTCTGTAGAACTATGTTGTAGAAAAAGGAAGTCAGACAAGCCAGACACAGAGTCCTGGAGACCTCTACCAACAAGCCTTCTCCCCCATTGGCCATTCTGCAGTGGAGCTGGTGCTGGGCAGACCAGTGTGATGACAGGACTCTCCTACCCTAAGATTTTAGTGCTCCTTTATCCGAGATATACTTTTCCATAGGCAGGCAAACAGCTTGGCAGTAGAGCAGTGGCACCAAGAGAAGAAATGATCACGGTTTATTTTAATTGGATTGAAACCACTTTGTTCATAGATGTACATGATGAGTGGATTACCAACTTCTGGCATTGCATTACAGCTAGAATCCTGTGGTGTTCTGAGGCTGTACTCTGTAAAGAGCATAACATTCTCAGGGCTGCAAGGGACCGGGCCTGTTCAAGCAGCACTTGACGAAGTTAAAGCATACAGCCCTGAATAGGCATCGGTCATTGTAGAATCTATTCATACACACGCACATATTTGCAGAGGGTCAGTTTGGAATCTCTAGTCAGCACTTTTCCTGAACACTCCTCTGAGGCGACAATATGGTAAATGTATGAAAATGAGAAGCTTGTCAACCATTTTGCCAGTTTGGTTTTGCCTGTGCAGTTAATTTATAAATGCAGGATGCCTTGTACAGCCTTCAGGCTCCCTCTTGTGGAGAAGTTAGAAACTCTCACATTTAACCGCATGAGATCTTCACCATGTCTTTCAGACATGAGGTTAGTCTGCATCTGTTAGTAGTTCAATATTTCTAGTTGTGTACATTTTTTAAAAAGTAATCTACACTTGGTGCATTGATAAATGAAGTGAGTAGTTTCATTTTAACAACGCTGTATTCAGTAGAGGAGTTTGACCACTGATTCACACATTGATTGGAAACCATTTATTAACTCCATTTGGGGA
Organism: Polypterus senegalus; assembly: GCF_016835505.1. Lineage (NCBI taxonomy): Eukaryota > Metazoa > Chordata > Cladistia > Polypteriformes > Polypteridae > Polypterus > Polypterus senegalus. The sequence continues at coordinate 19,531,184 of NC_053156.1, read as the reverse complement.
ATCCATGTTGGACAAAAGCCTCATAACAATTACACCTGCCAAACACCAATTCATAAAGCAAGTCCTATTGGTATTTTTTCTTGAGAGTCTTAAAGTATGGTTCTAACAGATGTGAGTGTATGTAGGACAGAGTGTTTGTTTTATTTCTTTCTGTCTGTTATTAGATGCAACTCGAAAGGCAAATTTCATGTTTTCTTGTATAAACATGACTAAATAAAGAAACCTTGAGTAGGGAGTCATTTTGCTTCTAATCCCTAACTTGTTTTACTATTCCCCTTGACCCAGAATGTTGAAGAATCAAAAGACTTCTTCAAGCGGAAGATTGATTTCCTTACAAAGCAAATAGAGAAGATTCAACCCGCACTACAGGAGAAGCATGCCATGAAGCAAGGTTTGTAGGACAAGCTTCATTATCTGTCTCAAGTCAGCAATATAGAATAAGTTAATCTGTTGATAGGTCCATCTACCTGGTATGATTTAATCACAAAGAAACTGCAGTAATAAATAATTTAAATTTGTCTGTAACTGTTAAAAGGTATTTTGTACTAAATGTGAGCCAAACTTCGCTTCAGAGGTTGAGGAAACTCCTATGAATGTGGAAAAGGTACACACATGCCCCATAGAAGGCACCGCTGTGAAGTGCCAATTGCACTGGTGTAGCTGTTCTCAAATTCTCTTTTGGAGACTCCCTGCGGCTACAGGTTTTTGTTCCAATTTCTGTTTTTAATTGGACTTCTAGCCTAATTGAGTCAGCTATTATTTACCAGTTTGTGTGTTTTGGAATGAATGTAGAAATTACTAAACTAAGGTTGGTTCATTTTTATTGTAGAGTACTAAGTATTTTGTGCAGTGAGAGGCTAAAATCCTGGAGTAATGACATGGCTTACTTTTCTTATACAGTTAGGTCCATAGGTATTTAAAAAGTGATACAATTTTCATAATTTTGGCTTTTTGTGCAACCACAATGGATTTGAAACAAAGCAATCAAGATGTCATTATACTGTACATGTAGACTTACAGTTTTAATTCTAAGGGTTTAAACTAAAACATTGCATGAGCCATTTAGTAAAGACAGCCATTTTTATTCATGGTTCCCCCATTTCCATGGGCTCAAAAAGTATAATAAGTATTACAAATATAACAATCATTTTCAATATTTGGTTAAAAGTCCTTTGCTGTCAATGACTGTCTGAAGTCAGAACCCATGCCATAGCACTGCCTGTGCCGTGTTTCACAGATGATGTAGTAGGCTACAGATCATTAGCGGTTCTCTCTTCTCCATACTGTTCTCTATCTTTCTTCATGGTACATATTGATCTTATTTCATTTGTCCAAAGAAAACTGTTCCAAACATGGACTAGTGTTGTTTTTTTTTTTTTTTTTTGTTTTAATCTGACCTTCATATACTTATGGTTTACCAGTGGCTTGTACATTGTGGTAAACCCTCATTCTTTACTTTCATGAAGTCTTCTCTTGATTGTAGCCTTTGGCAATGACAGGCCTTACCTGCCAGAGTGTGGGCTTGGTTTGACTAAATGTCATGAATTGCTTTTTCTCCACCAAGGGAAGAATTCTTCAGTCATCCGTCACAGTTGTCCTCTGTGATTTTGTAGACCGTGCATTCCTTCTCTTTAAGAATGTACCATATGGTTGATTTGATCACTCCTGGGGCCTCATGTATAAATGGTGCGTATGCACAAAAATGTTGTGTAAGTCTGTTTCCACGTTCAAATTGCAATATATAAAACCTAAACTTGGCATAAAGCCATGCACATTTCCATGGTAGCTCATACCCTGGCATACGCAAGTTCTGTGCTCAGTTTTGCAGACTGGCAGCACCCAGCGTCAAAGCTGTGCTACTGTTCCAGTGTGGTTACCCTTTCTTTTTTAGATCCACATCCCTGACGCGGCCTTATCAATACACTGAAATTAACCTCATATTGTCTATTAGTTTAATGCATCTGATTGTAATTAACCTGTAATAATATAATGGTCCACAGAATGGCCAAACTATTCTAAATACCAGAGCTGCTGTAGCGTTGTTACTCTTACTGCACCGTCGTCGTCTTCTTTCAGCTGCTCCCATTAGGGGTCGCCACAGCGGATCATCTTTTTCCATATTACTCTTGACTATTGACTGGAAAGAGAATTATTGGTATACAGCATCAAGCACACACTGCCTCAGCCAAGCTGTCTATTTGAACTGCTCTCACACAGCAAACGTTTCAAAACCTTTCCTGTATGGACCTCAGGGTTCAGAAACAGTTTCATCCCAAAAACTATAAATGACCTCAATAAGTCCATCAAGTGCTCCTTGTAGAACTTTTTTTACTTAAGTACAGTCACCTCACTGTAAACTTGCACTACAGTTGTAATATTGCACAATCTGCGCCACATTATAAAGCGCATATTTACATATGATGACAATATAATTTTTAAGATTAAATGCAGCAAAATATGTTTATTATATTGTACAGATAAAACTGTAACTAAATAATCTATATTGTTAATAATTAAACATGTGAGGGCACGGTGTCGTAGCGCTAGTTAGCGGATTGTTCCTGCCTGTGCTGTATGTTTGCTGGGACTGGCGTGACACTGGAAAGATCGAATAATTAAACATATACTATGAAAATATTTCAGTGTTCCTTAAAAGATTTGAAGAATTGGCATTCTAAGCTTACAGATGGCTTAACGTCTATTACAGAGCTGATTGTGTGGTGATTGGGTATTTGGAGAAAGAAAAGTAAGGACAGGAATTGGGGGTTTAGTACATTTGAAAGAGACAGTACTGCTGCAATAAATAATTTATTCGAAGGTCGCGCACAATCAGTGCGCCACCGTGTTCCCATGTTTAATAACACGTTTTAACTCCTATCATCATGAAAATTATATCACGTATATATCTCAGTATTTTAATTATTCAGAGAACTGTAATATCATGAATGTAATGGATTCTGTGTCCTGTCAGAGGAAGAGAAAGCCCGTTTAAGAAGCACGTAGTGATTCACACACACAGAGCACATAGAAGATCAAATACAAAACAAAGCATTTAATGTGCTACTTTAAGTATGATGGGATCGAGAAAGTAGTAAATTAAATGATTTTAAGATGAAGTTTATGATGTTCTACTTTAATGATAAAATAATCTACGTGATTAAAGTGGAAATTTCAAGATTAAAGTTGACATTTCGTACTTTTTTCACCACTATGTGCCCTTCTTTTTTTTTTTTTTCTTCTTCTTCTCTGTACCCTAATAAGCTTTCACGTGACACTCAGACGGTGGCCTACAACTCGCCTTTTCACGGCGACTTTCATATGTGACAACTTTGTTTTATTTCCAGCACTGTGCAACTTTGTGAACTTGAGCTTTCGAGTTTCTCCGACACTCTGTCACTTGATCAACTTCCTTTTGGTTTTTTTTATATCACTGTTTAAACTGACAAATAGTACGTTTTTCTTTGCCTCCACTTAGTATTCGCTGAACTTCTTCTATTTCCCCCATGCGTTTGCCATTGCCTTTTCACAGAACGCTGAGCTTAAGGGTTATTTATATTGATTTGCATATTCAAAGAGGCGGAATTCTGAAGAAGATGGGGCGGGACAGCAGGCGTGTGCATGTGCGTTACTTTTCACGCTGACTTTTTGCGTAAGCACATTTCTGCTTTTGTGCTTACGCCACGTTAGAGTGTGAATTCTACGCAGGGCGTTCTGCTGTCTCTCTAAAGGATTTGTTTTGTTTTCTCTACCAACCGATGGCCTGTATTTTTAATTACATGGACAGCTCTTTGGACCTCATTAAGAGTTCATATTGAGAATCAACTGCAGACCTTGCACCAGCTTAATAATAAATGAAGTAATGAAGGACCTCTCCCTTCTGGCTATGGAATAGCTCATCAGTCAAATGTCCAATTCCTTTTGAACCCCTATAAATGGTGCAACCATGAATTAAAATGGCTGTCATTTCTAAATGGCGCATATAGTATTTATGTTAAACCCTTTGAATTCATGCTTTAAGTCTACACTAAAGTCACTTAATCATTTCTTCATTTCCGATCCATTGTGGTGGTATACAAAGACAAAATTATGAAATTGTGTCGCTGTTCAAATACTTATAAACCTGACTGTATGTCATCATGTCTTCCGTAGGTGAAAAGAATACTATGAGGCTAAATTACAGAATGTCAGCTTTGTATCTGGGCACTGTTTTACAGATAACATAGAGTGGATTCAGGAAGTTTTCAGACTAGTGTTCCAGCCTAATGCTAAACGCCCAACTCATTTTAATGTTAAACTTCTCATTTTTGTCCTCATCAAACAGCATTCAGTACCATAGAATGACAAAGTGAGGAAAAAAAGTCTTTAAACATTTTTGCAAATTTATTAAAAAATGAAACAAAGACAGACAAGTATTCAGACCTTTGCTCAGTCCTTCGTAGAAGCCCTTGGTATTATGGTCTGACGCCTCAAACTTCGTACCCCTGGATTTGGGGATTTTCTGCCATTCTTCTCTGCAGATCCTCTCAAGTTCTGTCAGCTTACCTGTAGATGGAGATTGTCGGTAGAGAGCTGTTTTTCAGGTCTCTCCAGAGACATTGCATTGGATTCAAGGCACAAGTGATGAGTGGAGCCTGGTTTCCTCCTGACAATGCTGATCTGGGATAGAGGATAAAAAAAGGGGGATATTCACATAATCCAGCAGCAGTATACTGATACAAACAAAAAAAATTAAAGAGTAATAAAAATGCATGTAAAAACAGACAATAACTTTGAATAATGTTAGCATTTACTCCCCCGGGTGGAATTGAAGAGTCGCATAGTGTGGGAGAGGAACGATCTCCTCAGTCTGTCAGTGGAGCAAGACAGTGACAAAAGTCTGTCACTGAAGCTGCTCCTCTGTCTGGAGATGATCCTGTTCAGTGGATGCAGTGGATTCTCCATGATTGACAGGAGTTTGCTTAGCGCCCGTCGCTCTGCCATGGATGTCAGACTGTCCAGCTCCGTGCCTACAATAGAGCCTGCCTTCCTAACAAGTTTGTCCAGGCGTGAGGTGTCCCACTTCTTCATGCTGCCTCCCTAGCACATCACCGTGTAGAAGAGGGCGCTCGCCACAACCGTCTGGTAGAACATCTGCAGCATCTTATTGCAGATGTTGAAGGACACCAACCTTCTAAGGAAGTATAGTCAACTCTGACCTTTCTTACACAGAGCATCAGTGTTGGCAGACTGGTCCAATTTGTCATCCAGCTGCACTCCCAGGTATTTATAGGTCTGTTTCTTGGTTTAATCAGTCCAGAGAATCTTGTTTTTCACAGTCTGAAAATCCTTCAGGTGCCTTTTTGCAGATGCCAAGCAAGCTTCCATGTCTTTAATGAAGAGAGGCTTCTGTCTGGTAGGGTTACGCAGTATACCGGTACTGAAAAAGTATACAAAAATGTGGTAACAATAGTTAAAACTTTTCGATAATAGAAGTAAATGTCAGTTTCCCTTTCAATCCCCAACATCTGCAACACCTGGTGACTTTCATTGGCGGCTCTTGGGGGGTGGAATGGGGGGATAGTGATGGTGGGGCATCTCACCCTTTATTTCCTTCAGTGCACCCAGAAATTTACACAAGACAGTCCCCCCAAATCAGAAATGGGATATCTTGGCTGTCAAGAGGGTCTTAAGGCCTAGTCTGATGCCATCAGGGAGGCTGGAGTAAGGGTTGGTTAGGAGTTATCCATTATTTGCTTTGGAACCACTTCAATACTGGTACTGAGGTCCAATACAAAGTCAAAATTTTAGTACTGATCCAACACTTACTGTGTGGCCACTCACAAAGCCCAGATTGGTGGAGTGATGCAGTGATTGTTGTCCTTCTGAAAGTTTCTTCCATCTCCGTACAGGTTTTGTAAAGGTCAACCAGATTGGTCATTGGGTTCTTGATCACCTATCTTATCTAGGGCCTTCTCCCACAATTGCAGTTTGACTGGATGACCAGCTCTAGGAAGAGCCCTGGTTGTTATAAACTTTCCATTTTAAAAAAGATGGAGGCCAGTGTGCTCTGAGAACCATCAGTGCTCCAGGAATTTTTTTAGGCTTCCCCAGATCTGTGTCTTAAAACAATCCTGCCCCTAAGCTCTGCAGGCGATTCCTTTGACTGTATGGTTTGGTTTTTGCTCATCTGTGGCTTCTGTTGACAGGTGTGTGCCATTCTTAGTAATGGCAGAAATCGGGTGGAGTCCAGGCACTTCAGTGGGATGCACCAAAGCCCAATTTGAAGTGTTGTAGCAAATGTTCTAAATACTTGTGCCAGTGTGATATATCTGGGTTTTTTTTAAATAAATTTGCAAAAATGTCTAAAGTCCCGTTCTTACTTTGTCATTCCATGGTAACGAGTGTTGCTTAATGTTGGGAAAAGAATAATTTAATTGATGTTCGTATAAGGATGTACTCACACTTACAATTCTGTGCCTGAGCATGTTTGTCTGCATGTAACCTCCCAAAGTCTAGTTCATTTGATTAATGTGATTGCTCCGTGCTGGGCCAACAGTACCATGCCCTGGCCCACTTGGAAGAGGTGTGCTCGGGCGTGGTTCAGTAGGATTCAGGAACAGTGTGGTCGCTAAATGTGTTTGAGCACAGAAAACAGAAGTGACGTCAATGATGCAACAAGTCAGGTTCCCATTTTATTCAATACCATTTGAGTTATAAACAGGTTTTTATTCTCCCCTTACAGATGAGTGTGAATTGCAGTAGATTGGCTTAACATCATTCGTCACTGTAAGAATCTTCTTGTACGCAGCATGATTATCAGCAAAACGCTGCACTGCCCACTCTTAAGTCTATAAGAGCGTAGAGCGTCATCCTGCCATACACGACTCCAAAAAAACACAAAATAAGGAAAATACTTTTTACCTGCAGGCTGTCACTCTGTGTTCAGATCTTGTTTTGACTTCACACAAAGTCACGTGGCCATTATGAAAGCGAGCCCCGGGCCCAGAACATTAAGCGCAGGTCATTTTGGGGGTAGGGACCAGTCATACTTGGGCACGGTACTTAGCAGTCTTGCCTGATGTAAGTACAATGTAACAAAATGTGAAAAAGTGAAGGGATCTGAATTCTTTCTGAATTCATACTAAGTGATATTGGAAAAACATGACATTTGTTGTGTTTTGTTCACTAATGCAATACGTCGTCTTCTCCAAACAACCAACCATGTAGCTGGCATTATATCTAATATTATGCAGACATGCTGAAGAGGCTGTTATTGAATGACCAGACATTAAAATGGAGAATGTGACTTTGACCAGTTATGATGGTGCCACACATATTGGTTCCAGCTGAGATTTTGCATATGTTACGATCTCCGATGGTTAACAGAGAATGGCGATCAGCCATTCTGTTAATGGAGCAGCATCTCTAGAGAAAATCAAAGTCTGCGAGGGTCCAGTCAGTTATAACACAGTCCTAGACGAGGCCAGTCCTGAGCACCTCAGCCAACTGGTCAAGAACTCGCTCTTGTCTTTTCAACAGTACAATTCTTTTTTTTTTTTTGGGCCTTTTTTAATATCGAGAGAAGTGTTTGGCGTGAAGGTAATACGTAAGGAGAACTAGACTAGAGGGTTTTGGGCAGGTGGAGTGAAAGGCAGAGGATGATTGGTTGAAAAGGTGTACACTGAGATAGGTGGGGTGGGGGCAGTGAGGCCCAGAGAAGACTTGATTGGCCAGTGGTGTCAAATGATAGGAAAAGAATGGGTCTCACCTCAAAGCCCAGGACAGCAGGGAACTGGAAGAAAAGATTTGAGAGTAACTGGCTACCCTGGGTAAACCTGGAAAATGGCTAATGATTGATATATTTATATTGTTTTTTTTTTTTTTCTCTCTTCAGCTGTTGTTGAAGTGATGAACATGAAGATCCAGCAACTGCATGCAGCACAGAACCCTCAGTCCAGCACAGCTAAAGCGTAGAATTTCTCCTTTAAGGTCAACATGCCAGTACATTTGGAAAACGGGACTGGTGGGAAACTCTAGTGAGCTTCTGGTTGATCTCCCACTCGGCTGAAGGGGGAGTGAAGGCAACAAAACTCAACCTACAAGTCAAGAATGATGATTTTTTTTTTTGGATTTTCATTCCCTGACAACACCAATTTCTTTTTTTTGAGGAAAGACTTTGTTTTAAAAGCAGTTAGGAACAGAGGTAATGTTCATTTGCAGTACCAGTAACGTTTTGCTGCGGTTTGCCTGTTAGGTTTATTATATTTTGTATTTAAGCACTGAATTGTTCAAGTGTGGGACGTGACAAGCGAATAAAGCCACTGTGTTTCAGCAACTGGGGCCATTTTCTTGAAGAAGGCATATACAGGTTGCTTTTCCGTACCTTCTTAAACCTGCTTAGTTCGGTTTAGGTCAACTTGGGTGCCGTGGGCATGAAGCAGGAAACAACTAGGAACAAAGTGTCATTGAATTTGTAGGGTGCCCACCATTCACTCACTCATTCACTCACTCATTCACTCACAATTGGCCAGTTTAGACCTCACTAGCATGTCTTTAGGGACGTAGGAGAAAAACCCGAGCATCAACCAGAAATCCTCTCAGACACGACTAGAATTGGGAATGCTGGGACAGTAAGGCAGCACCACGAACTCATGTGCCAGTGTGTGCTACCCTGGAATAGATTTTATTTCACAAAAGAGTTTCCCCAAAGTATTTTGTCTGTCAATTGGACAGCAGTCATTGTTGTTTCCTTCAGCCCGAGTTTGTTCACCTCTTCTGTCAAGAAAGGGCCCAATGCTTCAATGTGTCCCTGTTGCTCTAAGCTTTAATAATAATAATAATAAATTTTATTTATTCATAGGCACAACGAACAATAGATAAAACACACATTATAAACAAAACTAAAATACAAAATTTCAAATCAGACGGAGCAATTGGAGTCAAAGAGAAAAAGCAGTCTCAAACCGATGAGTTTTAAGTTTAGATTTGAAAAATGAGAATGAATCAATGTTTCTAAGTTCGGATGGTAGTGAATTCCAGAAAGACGAAGGGGGCAGTCAAGTGGATGGAGGAAGAGAATCTAAGGGTACGGAAGGGAATGTCAGAATGGAGGAGGTCAGACAGATATGGAGGGGCGAGGTTGTGGAGAGCCTTAAATGTTAACAGGAGAATTTTGAATTGAATGCGGAACTTAACCGGAAGCCAGTCAAGCAGCTGCAAGAAGGGGGTGATATGGTGAATAGAGGAGGCTCTAGTAATGATGAGGGCAGCTGAATTCTGGACCAGTTGAAGCTTTATAGAGAGATTTGTGAGAAAGACCAAAGAAAAGGGAATTGCAATAATCCAGACGAGAAGTGACAAGGCTATGAACAAGGAGAGCAGTGGTGTGGGGCGTGAGGGAAACGGGGCGAATACGATTAAAGTTAAGCCAGTGAAAATATGGAGACCGGGAGATATTACTGACGTGGGACTGAAAGGATAAAGATACTATCAAGGATGACGCTCAGACACTTAACTCCTCTGTTACCAATAACAAATGAAAAATGATCTGTTTTTAGGATAACGTTGATTTTGTACCACTGAGGAGAACCTCAGTTTTGTCACTATTTAATTTAAGAAAATCTGAAGAAAACCACTATTTAATTTCTGCTATGCAATCAATAAGGTTTGCTAGTGAGGTAGAGTTGGGTGTCATCACTGTAACTGTGGAAGCTAATATTTATAAAAGATATTGTCAAGGGGAAGGAGGTAAATAATGAAAAGAAGGGGTCCCAGGACAGAGCCCATCTGAACGAAGTGAAGTGGGTTGGGATGTAAAGGTTTTAACCTGAACAAACTGACAGAAAGCATAAAAGTGGCTGATCATAAGTCTCTAATCCCTTTCTGAATCTCAGAGGCAGGTGTTTGACCCCAGCAGATGACTTTGGAGTCGCTCCGATTTTGGCTTTCTGTGGTCTTTGCTCCAAATCAGCTAGGTGTTGCCGATACACCAGAAGGCTTTGGCAAATTGAAATTTTTTTCAGTATTTTTTGCAGAGCTCTTCAGTGGCTGGAGTTTATTTTAGCTTAAAGCCACATAGCAACCAGAGGAAGGCACAGGTCTGTCCAAAGAGGACTCTGCTGCAAAGCCCTCTTCAGTCTGTCTCTCCGTCTGGGATCTCGGTTGGGCGGCTGGATGAATCTCTCTGCCCATTGTAAGTGTCTGTGCAAAGGATCCCGGTGCAACCCCGTAGGCCCAAAATCTCTGCATCATCGGTTGTTCACAGGTTAAAATATTGTTTACGGTAACGGCCAGCAACTGCAGTTATTTCTAGCGCATGTTTTCTCATGGAAGTCGATCAAAGTGCTTTATGATGATAGAAAGAAAGTAATACATGAAGAACAATAATATAATAATAGAGAATCCTAATGTCTGGCATAATTATAAAGTATGATCAGATGGACAGGAGGATAATGCTAGTTGGTGGGGTGTTAGAGAAGATAAACCTGTAGAATCACTTGTAGGGTCCTTGAGAGAGCACCATACTCACTCCCTGTAGAACATCCTGGAGAGCCACAGTGGCTGTTTTCTTCATTAGTGACTAGTTTTTGCTCCTAATTCATTTATTTATTTTGCTAATTAAAAATTGGCCCCTTTAAATCAGGGCCGCAGTGGCTGCAGGTTTTTGTTGCCACCTGGTTGCTTCATGAGAAGTCATTTATTGCTGATCAAGCACTTCTTACTCAAGTGGCTTTTTCTGCTTCATTGTAGTGGTGTCGCTTGTTAATATTTTGAACCCTTAATTGATCATTTTAGTCTTGTACAGTTGCATTCATTGTACTAATTTCTTATTAGCAATATGATGCAGATGACAAAGGAACCAGCAGTCCTCCATCTAATTTGTCTCCATTTCCACCTGCATGTATTCATCATTTGCTATTTAGTTTAATTAAATACTCGGAAGGAAACTGAAGAGAAAATGAAGACCTGGAAATTACTCATCTGTGTTAGGCTTCAAATCACTTGGATGATATCCTTAGAAAGGAAACACAATCTGTGATTTAAGAATGACATGGCAGAGTTAGAACACTAACAAGCCATTATAATTAAATAAGAACTTTTAGTGGTGAGGATTGGCGTTGAAGCAGCTGGATTAAAATCAAAAACCTGCAGACACTGCAAGGTGAGTTTTGAAAGTCCCTAAAGTCTTCCTGTCTACCGCACTACTTGGTTGCTTATTTCCAAGTGTCTGTGCTTCTCTGTGTAAAAAAAAACCCTGTAATGTTTGTGTGAAATGTACCCTTAAGTTGCTCAACTGTGCCCCCCATCATGTTGATGAACTCATTTTAAAGTCACCGTCTCGATCCGCTGCACTAATTCCCTTCATCATTTTAAGCACTTCAGTCAGGTCTCCTCTTCATCTCTGTAAAGACTCCGCTCTTTTAATCTTTCCTTATAACTCATCCCCTGTATCCCCTCAATCAGCCTAGTCGCTCTTCTCTGGACCTTTACTTGTGCTGTTATGTCCTTTTTGTAGCACTGGAGACCAAAACTGCACACAGGACTCCAGATGAGGCCTCACCAGTGTGTTATAAAGCTTGAGCAGACCCTCCTGTGACTTGTACTCCACACATCAAGGCGCTATATAACCTGACAGTCTGTTAGCCTTCTTAATGGCGTCTGAACACTGTCAGGAAGTCGATAGCTTAGAGTCCACTATGACTCCTAAATCCTTCTCATAAGCTGGACGTAAGGTGAAGGAGGGATTCCAGAGTGCAGGTCTCTTCTAACTTTCATAAACACTCCTCCTTGGCATCTGCCTAAGTCACCTTACGGATTGACCAGCTCTGGGTGTGAGAGGTGGAAAAGTATCAGCGAGAAGTAGTTGGCATCACATTCACACAGAGTATGGGTTCTGCAACCATACATCATCTTCGTGGGGTGGACTCTATCCTACTCTGAAGTTCCAATATAGGAAAGACCTCTGGGGAATCTCCTGGGACTTGTACTCCATACATCAAGGCGCTATATAACCTGACATTCTGTTAGCCTTCTTAATGGCTTGTAAACACTGTCTAGAAGTCGATAGCTTAGAGTCCACTGTGACTCCTAAATCCTTCTCATAAGGTGGTCTCTCGATTTTCAGACCTCCCACATGGCCTGGAGGACATCTAAAAGCCATTCATCAAATCTGGTAGTTGGTGGCATGCTTGTGTCAGGACCCTGACAGCCTCCTCAAGTTGCTTATGAGACACAAGGCTGCTGTTATTGCAGCCATTAACTTACCCTTACAGAAAATGATTCCTCACTGTAGCCCTCAATCAGCCTTGTCGCTCTTCTCTGGACCTTCTCTTCTGCTGTTATGTCCTTTTTGTAGCTTGCAGACCAAAACTGCACCCAGGACTCCAGACGAGGCCTCACCAGTGTGTTATAAAGCTTGAGCAGACCCTCCTGTGACTTGTACTCCACACATAAAGGCGCTATATAACCTGACATTCTGTTAGCCTTCTTAATGACTTCTGATCACTGGCAGTTGATTGTGTTGAGTCTACTACGGCTTCTAAATCCTCATATGGTGGACTCTCCGTTTTCAAACCTCACATTTTTCCTTCCTGCATGTAATTCTTTACATTTACTGACATTAAAGTTCATCGTCCACAAATGTTCTTAAGCCTGTATGCCATCCAAGACCTTCTGTGATGATATAATGGATTCCAAATTATCTGCTAATCTCCCTATCTTGGTATCATCTGCCAATTTCACCAGCTTGTTCTTTATATTCCTATCCAAATCATTTCTTTACTGGGTGTCCATAAAGTCCGTGTTAAATTGAAAATACAGTACTGCCTCTAGAACTCGAACAACTTGGAATCTGAACAAGAAATCTGAGAATATTTTGCCCCAGAGTCCGAATGCCCAGCGTGTTGTTCGTGTGTGTTTGTGCGTACGTTTCCCCTGCGATCGGGCCACCCATACGCTTTGTCGTTCTGTTCGTTGTCAGAAGCTGTAGTGAAAGGATCTTCTGTGATTTTTTTCGCTGCTAATTTTATTCTTTTGTGCCTGTTTTGTGTTATTTCTTTGTATATAATAACAACTTGGTGTATTCTCCATGGGTCCTAAAAAGTGTAGTGAGGGGAGTAAGAGGAAAGCTGTTAGAGTTACAACTGAAGTTAAGAAAGATCTTATCGTTAAGCATGAAGGCAGCACACGTGTGGCTGATCTCGCTACTATGTTCGGGATGTCTAAATCGACTGTACGATTTTTGAAAAATAAAAAAGCTATCAAAGCAGCTGATGTGGCGCAAGGGGTTACGACACTGACCTCTAGGAGAAGGAAGGAGAAGAAATGGAAAAACTGGATTAATGAAAAACACGTTTTTATATTTTTCATTTTAGTAATTTACATTTCTATTCAAAGATTATTATTTGTGAATATTTAATTTACAATCCAGCGCATTTACTTGTTAATATTTAACTTACAATCCAGAATATTAACTGTTAAAATCATTTTGAAAATTCGAGTTCGTGGGACCCAGGAACGGATTAATCCAGTTTCTATTGTTTTAAAGTGTTGGAACTTGAACACATTAAGTTCGGAATCCAAGGTATCACTGTATTTGTAACTTTGTAAGTATGTGATAGAATCTGCAAAAAGAATTAGAAAGAAGAAGCATTTACCTTTTTTATTGTTCTTGTTAATTCTCAACAGGTCCAGCCTCATTGCTAATGCAAAGGGTAAAACGATTCTGTAGTTCTCGACAAACATTTTCAAACTGATTTTTCAGTAATACCAGCAATCGCATTGGTTATCCTCGCTTGCAATTCTTCTAAAGATCGAGGTTTGGTTGAATAAACATTCATTTTCGTCAAATCTGGCGAACGTCGAGGCCAAGAAAATGGTCCACCTCTTCCAATCTATCTGTTAGGGAATTTCTCCTGTAGAAACTGTCTAACATGCAAAGGAAAGTGACAAGGAGCGCCATCTTGTTGAAACTCTGCATTCTCTAGCAGTCGTAATTGTTCAAGTTGACGAATAAAGTCATTTTGCAGCATTTCTAAATAGCTGTCACCATTAACAACACGCCCTTCAGAAAAGAATGACCCGAGGCCTCGATTTTGTTTCCCCCAAAACACACCACACGTTATCTTTGGGAGAATCTCTTTCATGTTCATGTTTCATTCATGATTTTCAGTTCCCCAAATACGGCAAAAAAAGAACTTCTAAAGACCAAAAAAATAAAAAACTAGATACATCAAGCTTTCTAATCCTATTTTTGAATTCTTTCTATCACATATACTTACACAGTTACAACTCTTTTAAATTGCACGCGGACTTTATGGACACCCTGTATATTAGAAACAGCAGCAGCCCCAGCACTGCCCCCCTGCTGGTCACCACTCTTAACATCGCCCAATTCTGATGAGATTCCTCCTCACACCATCACCCTCTGCTTCCTGTATCTGAGCCAATTCTTCACCCACCTACACCCCACACCCTGGCTCCCGCTTCTTTTAGTTTGATGCCCACCTGTCATGTGGCACCTCATCAAATGCTTTGTGAAAGTCCACATCAATAACATCCTCTTCTCCACTTTGGTCGTATCTTTTTGTTGCCTCCTCATAGGATTCCAGCATGTTAGTAAAACACGACCTCCTCTTCTGAGCCCATGCTGACTGTCTGTCCACTCCTGTCATTCTTCTCCTTAATAATTCCTTCCATTATTTTTCCTGTGATGCACGTTAAGCTTACTGGCCTGTAGTTACTTGTATCTCCCTGGTCACCTGCCATTTTCCAGTCTTTCAGAATTTCCCCATTCTACAAGTAGAAATGAAAACCGATCAGTCGGAAGTTAAACTCTTTGGACCACACAGGACCTCCGACTGGACTGTGTGGGGTGCTGCTATGATGATGTGGGGATGCTTTGCAGACGTGTTGTTATTGAACTGAAGCAGGAATTGAGTGACCGGAACATTCTAAAGGAACACAGTCAGTCACCTGTCCATGACCTGAAACCGAAGCGTCTTTAGGCTTTGCAGCAGGACTACAGCTGAATGTGGCCTACTCAAGATGCTGAAACGAGCCGTGAGCTCTCACAAACCCACCAATGTGTCTCAATTAGAGAAGTTCTGGCAAGAAGAGTGGGCAGCGTGAACAGCTGGAGATTAGGTTAGAGGAAGCTGCTACCAAGTATTGAAGCCATGGGGGTGATGACTTTTTCACATGGGTGAGAGGGGTGTTGGATGACATTCTTCCCTAAATAATCAATCAATCAATCAACATTTATTTATATAGCACATTTTCATACAATAAAATGTAGCTCAAAGTGCTTTACAAAATGAAGAATAGAAAAATAGAAGACACAATAAAAATAAACATAAGTCAACATTAATTAACATAGAATAAGTAAGGTCCGATGACCAGGGTGGACAGAAAAAACAAAAAAAAAAAAAACTCCAAAGGCTAGAGAAAAAAAAATCAATAAAAAAATAAAATAAAAATAAATAAATAAAAATAAATAAAAAAACAATGATCAAATGAAAGTTCTGATTTTAAACACCGTAGCTTTGGGTTCACCCGGGTCCTCTTTCTCCAATGTTGTATTTTGTCTAAAGGTCTGAGGCTGTTATTCACTGTGTGAAATAGGCAATGATGGAGGGTGCCAGGGGGGCACATACTTTTTCACAGCATGTTTTTCTTTTTCCTTCATGGATGTTGTGGATTTTTTTTAATTATTATTTATTTATCCCAAGGATGTTTTTTAAGAAATCCGACGGGTTAAACAGTTGTGCCCTCATGTCACCTCAGATGTCTCTGAAGTCCCAGTGTTTCTCAATGTGTCTGGTGATGTGACCCACTTTTCACCATGTTAGGGTTTGATCTCCCTCTTTCCCTCTTGAGCAAATCACATGGGAAGAACAAGGAGGGGTGGGATTGGAGCGTCTCCCTTAATTAATTGAGCACGTTCGTAATGTAGGTTTGGGGGGGTTGCGTACCCCCAAATGCACCTAACTTTTACAAGCCTACATTGTGTTGTTGTTTTTTTTTTTTTGGTTAAAAGAATACATTTGGTATATTTCAAGTCAAACTTGCTTCTCCACAATCCTGACATACCGTATATCAGTCAGTCCGTCATTATCCAACCCGTTATAATATCCTAACACAGGGTCACGGGGGTCTGCTGGAGCGAATCCCAGCCAACAAAGGGCGCAAGGCAGGAACAAACCCCGGGCAGGGTGCCAGCCTACCGCAAGGCACACCCACACACCAAAGACAATTTGGGACCGCCAATGCACCTAACCTGCATGTCTTTGGACTGTGGGAGGAAACGCAGACACGGGGAGAACATGCAAACTCCATGCAAGGAGGGTTGAGGAAGCGAACCCGGGTCTCCTTACTGCAAGGCAGCAGCGCTACCACTGCGCCACCGTGCTGCCCAGCATAATTTTCTTTCAATTTATTATGTTTGACTATTTTTTAATATGGTTAATTACTCACTGTACTGTAAAATAGTCAGGTCTATTATGCATATGTAGCAATTCCCATGAAAATAACAATCTGTTTAAATTGTTCATCCCCATCCCCATACGTGAGCGGCAGAGACGTGAAGAGGCTAGCACATAGCACAGGGACGGGGTTAGAAGAGCGCGTAGGGGGCAGAGCCCCCTAGTCAGGTGACTGCATGTTCAGGGCGTCAAGGCTAAAAGACCACCCAGCCCCCACTACCTAAATGTTCTTAAGTCAAGAAGCAGTAAGAATCCAGAGTGCCAAGAATATTTGGGGTGCCAATCGGATCACCCTGTTTAGTGCAATGGTTCCAAAAACAGAACAGAAATAAGTGTGCGGTGGCGCAACTGAAACGCAGGCTTATTATATGCCAGTTTAGCCTCACCGTCTTGTCTAAAGAAGCAGCTCTCTCTCTCTCGCTAGCGGGTCAGCAACGGGAAGTTTGTGTATTTGGTTTGTGTATTTGGTTTCGTCAATCTCTGTGAGCCGTTCGCTTTATACCACCCCAGACTTGAGGGGGTGTGGCTTACTTGCATGGGGGTGTGGCTGAGTTGCCTTCCGTGTGCGGTTTCTCCAGGTTAGGGAAGAGAAAAGAGAAGATACGGTGTAGCTCTGGCACCCTCTCCTGATCAGGCCTGGAAGGTGATTATCAGGTGGGCATTCTATTACCATAATATTATTAATAATAAATAAATAATATTAATAACATTAATATGAATAAATATGAATATTAACAGCCTTTATCACAACAAGTTTGCAGTCAATGATGCCAGTTCCATCAGGGATGATCAGCAAGTCAAGTTCAACTTGGGGAGCATGCACTGGTACAGCACGTTGCCGCACCCACCACATGGCAAAACAACTCAGGATCCCAGTTTGGCAACCCCCCAGGCAGGTCCAGTCCCACCCTCTGGAGATGACCCTCTATCTACCGCAGCCAGGTGTTACGTGGGCGACCCCTTGGCCTGGTCCAGCCACTCGGGTCCCCAACAATGAGGATCTTATGAGCCGGATCACCCTCGGGTAATCACGCCACAGGGCCGTAGTGCCGTAACTGATGCTCACTCACAATGCAGGTCATTTGCCTCATTCGGGACTCCATGAGCAACACAAAGTCAAACCAACGGTACTCAAGGATTCTCTGAAGAGACACAGAACTGAAGGAGTCCAGTCTTCATCTCAGGTCACTGGATAGCGTCCTTGTCACACAAATAGGGAGCACCAGGACTCTAAAGACTTGGACCTTCTTCCTTTTGCAGATATCAGGAGCGCCACACACCCCTTTAAAGTGACCTCATGACCCCCCCATGCTCTCCCAATCCGTCTACTGAATTCATAGGA
The DNA here is from genome assembly GCF_016835505.1 of Polypterus senegalus. Taxonomy (NCBI): domain Eukaryota; kingdom Metazoa; phylum Chordata; class Cladistia; order Polypteriformes; family Polypteridae; genus Polypterus; species Polypterus senegalus. Next base: position 19,513,382 of record NC_053156.1, on the reverse strand, counting down.
AGAGTCACCAGAGTCATGAATGTCACTGCTGAGGTAAGTACACCTCTCAATGTGGCCGACACACTCTCTGCAGACAGACACACTGCTGATGGCTGTGCTCAAGAGGTCATTAAAGGCCTGGCTGTTGGTTTTTATCAGGACCCTCACAAGCCCAGATCCTCAGACTCCTCACTCAGTCTCTCGAGCGCCCTGATCAGAGCCTCCATTGACATTGAAGATCACAGCATCGTCAGCATAGTCAAGATCAGTGAATCGCTCCTCACTAACAGATGCCCCCCAGCCGCTGGACCCCACAACCCTGACCAACACCTAGTCCATGCAAACATTGAATAGAGCAGGAGCAAAAACAGACCGCTGATGGACCCCAGAATCAAGTGGGAAAAACGCAGAGGTTCTGCTTCCACTCTGCACAGCACTCCCAGTACCAGTGGACAGGCTGGCCAGAATATCCAGCAACCTTCAGGGGATCGCACAAAGTCTCAGGATGTGCAGCTCAATCAAGTGAGTCAAACGCTTGATGAAAATCGACAAAGGCTGCAAAGAAACTCTTCAGATATTCGTGTTTGCACTCCATGAGAACCCTCAGTGCCAGGATGCAGTCGATGGTCGACTTCATGGGCGTAAAACTAGACTGCTCTGGTCGCTGGTAGGTGAGCAAGTGATCACGGATCCCATTGAGAACGTCCAGCAGGGATGATCAGCAGTCTCTGCCAGTTGCCTTTTTATCTCGACCTGCTCGCCCTGAGTGTATCTGGGTCTGGAATGGCATTAAGATGGCATGGCACTGCCCAGGGATGACTGATCAGCCGCGCAGTTATTTGAATCTATCATGGAGGAAGGACCTCGTGATTTCTGTGTGTTGATCTCCTTAATGTATGGAAGACATAAGATCTATGCAATAACGTAATTTCTACTTGATTAGGAAAGCATTTATTGTAATTGTTAGTCATGGACCATGAAAGAGGAGTCAGCAGAATAATGAGGAATGATCGGAGACGAGGTCAGGATGATAAGAAATGTAACAAGAAAGGGGGTTCACACTTGATTCAGACGGCTCTGTCCTGTTTGTAATTGAGAGTCCCATTTGTGGCTGCACCACCTGAAGTTTCCGAGTGTCTTCTTTGAGCAGCACACGACTCCAAGAGGGCGGCTCATCAGCTTTAAACCAACATGTCATCGCAATCCCCGAAAAGTCACTCCTGGTGTGCAGTGTCCCTGGCTGGGCTTCAGATTCTCCTCTTTGATTTATTATGTCAGCATTACTTTTGTTGATTATGTGCATTATGCTTTGTTTTTGTATGTGAGCTGTCCCTGTGTTTTGTGAGTGGTCCCTCCCCCAAGAGGCGGGGCCACCCGCCAGGAACTGCCGCACCGCCCCATCCATCCAGAGGGTCTCCCGCAGTTCCTGGGGGTTCGTTTCACACGTGGTGAGTTTACCTGTGCTTATTGTGAATTCTGTTGATTATTGGATCTCTGACATTTTGACGTTCTGCTTTTGTTTTTCTTGGACCCTCGCCTTGGGACTTGTTTGATTTGGATTGCCTTTTGTCTTTCAGGAAATTCCTTTTTTGGCTTTGTGCTACGCAGAGCTTCATAGTGCTTTTTATGAAGAGTAACTCTTATATTTTAGAAAGACATGGGGGAGGTTCACCTCCTGCCGGCGCTACGCACCATTGTGAAGGGAGGGGGGCTGATCGCACCCCAAGGAGACGCGGCTGCTCCTCTGAGACCCCCTCGTAAATGGTGAAACAATGGGAAAAAAAATTTAATTTTTTACCTCCTCTTTGCTCGATCAGATGCTGCTGCTGCCGTGTTGCGTGATCTGCATCTCGTGCGGCGCTTCAAACGTTTAAAAGACTGTACAGCAGCTGTCCTTTTGTCTCACTACCTTGTCTCTCTCGTCGCCCAGACGTCCTCAAACACTAATCTCGTTTCTGCACGTGTATCACGGGACTTGTAAGTATGACGTGACTTGACCGTCTCGCAGGACGTGTATGTGTCTCTCTCGTCCCCCAGACGTCCTCAAACACTAATCTCATTTCGCTGTTCCGTTATTTCACCGAGTAATATTTTCCATTTGCGCTAATGTGATCTGCACGTGTATCACGGGACTTGCTTCCGAAGGTTGTAAGTATGACGTGACTTGACCATCTCGCGGGACGTGAATGTGTCTCTCTGTCTCTCTTCCAAAGATCACGTCTCGTCGCAAGATTTTTTTTTCTTCTTCTAATAGAGAGATTTGGTGCTTTCCCTAACTACTTGCCAGGGTTTTGACTCTTATATCCCCCTCTGGTGGGCATTACTGAAAGTGCTTTGGGACTTCTAGTTCATGACGCATGGCCTGCCATTAGCGATATCCTCCAAAACAAGTCCTGCTGCCATTGCGTTTTATGAGGTCCATCACACAGCACAACTTGTATAATCGTGTGTACCTCAGAGCCCTTGACTGTCTTGTTCAATTTGACTTCTTCTTTATAGCCACCATTACATTTTTTTTCTCCATTTTAGCTACATATTTCATGTGACCAGTGCCGGTGTTTGGTTATTTTGCTCCCTAGGCCAAACTTATTAGTGTGCCAGCTGACTGTTTGGTAGCTAACTGTGATCATCAGAGGTGACTGTGCAGAGCGTACAGACCTGCCGTTGCTCTGTCCTGGGTATGATGTTAATCTGCATGTGGAAAATACCTGGGGGTTGGTGGCACAACTGGCACTCCAGCCACCATTTAAAACCTCCCAGTGGTTCCACTCCATCTGAACTGGTGTGGTGCTGAGGTCAAGAAACGTCCAGCCAAGAAACGTTAATTGTCGACGACCCCCCGTCTATCTGTCTGATCAATACTAATTGATCTAATTTATTCTTTTTGCAGCACAAGGCCAACAAACTGACCTCTAGAAAGTGCCGAGGCATTCCTGCTGTGTGCAACACGTCTACATCTTGCGAAATAATCAACCTTGTCACACTAAAAAAAAGGTTTGGCGCAGCCACCCATATATAAATGAGATGCACAGTTGTGTACAGATTGAGGCTAAAACAGTACTGATTAACTGAAGGTAGTTGGCAGGGTTTTAAGGTATGGCAGGGGAAGTGACGTCATTAGGGCATGGGGCCGGAAGTGATGTCATCAAGGCTGGAAACAGAAGTGACTTCATCGAGGAAGGAGCCGGAAGTGATGTCATCAAGGTTGGAAATAGAAGTGACTTCATTGAGAAAGGAGCCGGAAGTGATGTCATCAAGGTTGGAAATGGAAATGACTTCATCGAGGAAGGAGCCGGAAGTACAGTTGTTGACCCAGGAACCAGAAGTGATGTCATCAAGGTAGGAAACAGAAGTGTGGTCATCAAGGCAGGAACCGGAAGTTATGTTATCAAAGCTGGAAATTGAAGTGACTTCATCGATGAAGGAGCCGGAAGTGATGCCATCGAGGTAGGAACTGGAAGTGACGTAACCAGGGCAGGAACTGGAAGTGATGTCATCAAGGCAGGAACTGGAAGTTATGTCATCAAGGGTGGAAACGGAAGTGACTTCATTAAGGCTGGAAACGGAAGTGACTGCATCGATGATGGAGCAGGAAGTGGCATAATCAAGGTAGGAGACGAAAGTGCGGTCATCAACGTGGGAAACGGAAGCATGGTCATCAAGGCAGGAACTGGAAAGTTATGTCATCAAGGCAGGAACCGGAAGTGATGTCATCAAGGCAGGAACTGGAAGTTATGTCATCAAGGGTGGAAACGGAAGTGACTTCATTAAGGCTGGAAATGGAAGTGACTGCATCGATGATGGAGCAGGAAGTGGCATAATCAAGGTAGGAGACGAAAGTGCGGTCATCAACGTGGGAAACGGAAGCATGGTCATCAAGGCAGGAACCTGAAGTTATATCATCAAGGCAGGAACCGGAAGTTATATCATCAAGGCTGGAAACGGAAGTGACTTCATTGATGAAGGAGCCGGAAGTAATGCCTTCGAGGTAGGAGCCAGAAGTGACTTCATTGATGCAGGAGCTGGAAGTGATGCCATCGAGGTAGGAACTGAAAGTGACATAATCGAGCCAGGAACTTGAAAGTACAGTCATTGAGCCAAGAACCAAAAGTGATGTCATCGAGGCAGGAACCGGAAGTGATGCTTTTAAGGTGGGAATCGGAAGTGGCGTCGCCAGACCCAGTGAGGATTTCCTGTGATGGGTCTGCAGAGATAACAGAGAGAGGATTAATGCACTCTGCCACCCCCTGGCCTGGCATTGAATTGCCATCTTTCTAGCCCTTCAGCTGCCTTCCATCCTCATGTGTGTGAGAATCTGCAATCTTTTTATTCTGTGATATTTTCTTCTGAGAAGCCACATTTCCACTGCTTCTAACCGTGCCTCAGTAGATTTGCTAATCGTCCAACACTCACAAACAAACAACATTTCTTTCTAGAGCACATTTTCATACAAATGGTGTCTCTCAAAGTGCTTTACAAGATGAAGAAAGAAAAGTTCATGTGAAAAAAAAAAACAAGATTTAGGCAGTACTAAGTAACAAAGAATAAAGTAAGGTCCGATGGCCAGGAGGACAGAAAAAATGGAAAAAAAAAAAAATCTGCAGGGGTCCTGAAGCCAAGAGACCACCCAGCCCCCACTGGGCATTCTACCTACCATAAATGATCTCAATCAGTCCTTGTGGCTTTCAGGCTTCAACGTACAGAAGAGCTGACCAAACATAACGTCAATATTTGCCATCGAGTAGTTTAGGGACACAAAAACCCGTTCCATCCTTTTGAAAAGACTATTGCAGCTCGTTGCTTTTATCTCCTGGTCTGTTCTTTGTTGGGGACCCAAGTGGCTGGACCAGGCCAAGGGGACACCCACATAACACCTGGCTGCAGCAAATAAATGGTAATTTCCAGAGGCTGGGACCGGACCACGTGTCTGCCTTGGGTTTGTCAACCAGGATACAGAGTTGTTTCATCGTGTGGTGGGTCTGGCAATGTGCTGTACCAGTGCATGCTGCCCAACTTGACTTGACCTGACTTGTTCCACATGGTGCTCCAATGTTGCTCGCACAGTCCTTGAGCCTCACAAACTGCAGCCTGTCTGACAGATAGTGCATTATCTAGGACACCACATGTTCATCCACCTCCATTGCTCAGTGTCTACCTCTTAACAGGGATGTCTCTGGAGGCACTGGAGAAATGAAAGAACAGACTCGTCACAGTGCTGCCAACTTTGTCCAGGTGACGGTAAGCCTTGTGGAGCAGACAGCTAATTGCATCCTCCTCTCCAACCTTTGTCTGACAGGCAAAGTGCATTAGGTCCAGGTGGTCTACCAAAAGAGCACACCTATAGTCCAGGACCAGCCTCTCAAAGGTCTTCATGATGTGAGATGTAAGTGCCACTGGTCTCCACAGTAGCAGCACTTTTTGGAGCCTTGAGACAGACTGAAAGGGTGGCAGGGAATACCACAAAGGCTTTAAGAACTTGAGGATTGACTCTCCCTAATCATGGGGCTATTCTCATGTGTAGCTCTCTTCAGTTGTCTCCTTACTTGGACTTCTGTTAGTGATGGTCAGAGGTGGTCTCATCACTGGCCATTTTAGTTGAACTGGTAGGAGTAGTTAATGTAGTAGAGATGGTGTGGAGGGACTGGTCATTGGAAGAAGGTAGCAGTGGCAGGGAAAAATCTAAATAAAAACTGGGAGCGGTCTCCCCTCAACTTTCTCGTATACATGGGTATGGATATTTGAGGAGTAAACCACAAGACGATGATTATATTCCTATATTATGTACCTTAAAGAACCATCAACAACAAATCAAATCAAATCTCTATATTATATAAAAGAATCCTTCGTCACGACAAGATTTTTTGGAGATGAGACTTTTTGGAAGAGAGATTTCTTCAAGTCACGCCCTCCTCTCAAACATCTAAAGACAAGATCCACGGTCCTCTCACCTCTCATTCATGTGAATGCTTCCTACTCTCTCAACTCTTATACATTTTAACTAGCCATGTGCGCCCAACTACGTTGCACGTGTTAAAGTTGTCTGTGAAGGGCTCCCTGTTTAAACGCGGCTGCCAGTCGTGAACTGGGCCCTTCGTCGCACAGCATTATGATTTTTTATAAGGGAAACAAAATGATAGGAGCGGCCTACTCGGAATCACTGTCTGAATAGTAATTATGTGGTGGTGTAGGAGCATTTCTGCTTCTGTCCGTTCACAGTCCGTCTCGTTTTCACGACGCTGAAATAGGGATCACTTCACTGACATGTGAGCAAGCCACGGTACAACTGTGAGACGCGCAGCACTCGCTGGCTACAACGTAACAATAATAATTTCCGGACGTGCTGTTACATTGTCATTCATTTTACTCACTGTCTTTCTTTCATTTATATGTTACGTAGGCACGTACCTTTTACCTTCGGCAATCTTATTCTCTAACCAGGCCTCAGGAGCTAACCAGCGTAACACTGTCCACCATCCCTTTCGTTATTCTGGCACATTGTTGACATCCGTGAGTAACAACAACGTACTAAACTGGAAGGTGGTCTACGCGTGGAATTCGCATACAAACAAAGATCAAGATCTAAATGAAGATCTCTTTAGTTAATTTAAAGCACAACAATTTGTTTAGTTTGAATGTCTGTGTTTTGAGGTGTGACTGGAGTACTACAGTCTTTAGTAGTATAAGCCTGGAGGAGATTCTTAATGCAATGCCTATGTTTTAGCTGTCTCTCTACTGCCATCTAGTGCTTCTTCTAATTCATACGCGGACAAACAAAGATCAAGATCCAAATGAAGATTATATATAGAGATTTTTTCCTCACTTTTCTCAGTACCTCCCATAGCTCAGTGCGAGTTTCAACTCCTTCCGTTAACTACGTGATTTTTGTGACTGCTATTAGCGAAGTTGTGTTTTTGGTTGTGCGTCACGCAAAATGAAACAGCGGAATTTGGAGCAACGTTGTGCCATTAAACGGCAAGTGTGTATGACGTTTGAAAAGTTAAAACAGGCCTATGGGGAACATTCTTTATCCCGAGCTCAAGTTTTTCGCTGACACAAATCATTTTTGGAAGGCAGAAAACACGTTGAAGATGAACTCCGTTCAGGGAGGACTTCAACTTCGAAAACCAATGAAAACATCGAACGTGTGAACACTCTTGTGAGATCAGACCGCCGTTTAACATTACGAATGTTGAGTGAACAATTCAATTTGAACAGATTTACCGTTCATCAAATTTTGACTGAACATTTGCACATGCGGAAGGTCTGTGCCGAAAAACCTCACAATTGAGCAGAAGGACAATCGAAAAAACAAGTGTCTTGATCTTCTTGACAGAGTCGCTAATGAGCAAGATTTCTTTAGTCGTGTGATCACAGGTAATGAATCATGGATTTTTAAATACGAGTACGATCCTGAGACCAAGAGGCAAAGTCAGGAGTGGCACACTGCAAACTCTCCTCGACCAAAGAAAGCTTGAATGAGCAAATCGCAGATCAAATCAATGCTGATTTGGTTTTTTTTGACAATCGTCCACAAAGAATTTGTTCCTCCAGGACAAACTGTCAACCAAGTTTTTTTATAAAGACGCCCTTGAAAGGCTCAGAAAAAGGGTCATTCGCGTGAAACCAGACATTGCAGACAAATGGATGCTCCATCATGACAACGCCCCATGTCACACTGCCCTCTCCATAACAGAATTTTTGACCTCAAAAGGCATTCCTGTGGTTCCCCAGCCCCCTTATTCACCTGACCTCAGTCCGTGTGACTTTTTCCTTTTTCCTAAACTGAAAAATGTCCTCAAAGGACGTCATTTCGGGACTTTAGAAAACATCCAAAAGAGTGTAACGGACATGCTGAAGACCATACCGGTTGAAGACTTCCAGCGCTGCTACCAACAGTGGGAACAACGTCTCCATCGGTGTGTAGCTGCCCAAGGGAACTACTTTGAAGGGGAGAACATTGATGTTTGAAAAAAATAAAAACTTTGGTAAATAAAAAATCAGTCTCATTACTTTTCTGCCACACCTCGTACAAATAGACGAAATTGTGAAGCTCAGGGTCCACATTGTAACAACATGATGTGCAAATAATAAATTAAAAATAGAATTAAAATTTAAAAATTAAAACACAGACAAGACATTGTGCAAAGATAGGACAAAGAAGTAGCAGCAATATTGATGTGTAAGATATGTAATATAATAAATAATAGATATAGAGAATACAGAAATTATCAGTGTATGATAATAGTTGTTTAAGACATGTATAAACAATGACAGGTCAGAATGTTTCACAGCAGAAGGATATCAAGAGTGTCCAAATTCTTAAAGGTCAGTATGAGATTTTCAGTTCTTCTCTACATGCACACTCGTCTTTGCAGGACAGTGGTTTTCATGTATAAAAATTCTGTTTTTAGAGGTGGTTGAGGCCGTGTGGAAGATCCCAGGGTGCAGCATAGTGTTAAGGAGTCTGACAGCTTGGGGGGTAAAAACTCTCCTGCAGCCTGGCAGATCTGGCTCTGATGCTGCAGTATCTTCTCTTGGATGGCAGAAGTGTGAAAAGTCCATGTGGGGGGTGTAAGGGGTCCTGCACAATGCGGACACTGCGTTTGTAAAATATGTCCTGTAGCGAAGGGAGAGGCACCCCAATAATGTTCTCTGCTGTCTTCACTATCCTCTGCAGGTGCTTGCGGTCAGATACGTTGCAGTTGCCATACCAGACAGTGATGCAGGTGGTCAGGACACTCTCCACGGTGCCTCTGTAGAAAATGGTGAGGATGAAGGAAAGTAAGAAGTAAGAAGGTTATTAAAATGTTTCCAGTTTCCCATTAGAATAACTTTTGCAAAGACAACAAATCACAGGGACAAACATTTGAAAAAGTAATTTTATTTAATAAAGAGAAAGAAACTAAATTTACTCACGGGCGGGTATACATTACATTGTCATGATGAAAGTCCAAGCACAGAATCAAAATTTAATGTGATCTTGACGAAAGTTTCCATCCATCCATTATTCAACCCGCTATATCCTAACGACAGGGTCACGGGGGTCTGCTGGAGCCAATCCCAGCCAACACAGGGCGCAAGGCAGGAAACAAACCCTGGGCAGGGTGCCAGCCAACCACAGTCGACAAAAATTTTATTCAAAAAATAGTTTTTACTGAAGTTTTCTGGTAAAAGTGTAAGTTTAAAAAGTATTTGCGTGTATTTCAAAGCCAAACAGAACAAAATCGTAATAGGCAACGAATAACTCTAACGTAACATGAAACATAATTTCAAATTATTACATTTCACTATTTTTTACTATTGGTTAATTACTCGCTGTAGTGTAAAATAGTTCTATTATGCATATGTAACAATTCCCATGCAGATAAAAATCTGTTGTGGAATATTAACCATAAAAAAAGGAAATTCCACAAGATAAAGTTTTGGGGACCGTCCCCGTATATTGTCCTGCGGACAAAATGAAGCAAAAAAGGCGCAAAATTGATCAAGAGTGCTTGTTTTAGTAACAGCTGACAAAATGGCGTTTATATAGAAAATGCATTATGGGGACAGGAAATGGTTGGCATGAAATGACGCTGAATTCAGGAGTTGGAAACGGCGTCATTGTGAAGGAACCGGACGTGATGCCATGGCGGCCATTTTGAAACCCGGAAATCGCGCCGATTGTTTTTCTTCGGGTTTCTTGTTGATAGAAGAGGTTCAGGTAAGTACCACGTGACAATCCTTAGTCTCGCGATATTTCACTCACCTTCGAGCTTTTTGAACTGCCTCCTAATCGCACGTGTGTGACACTGTTTAAATTGTACATCCGCATCCACATACGCGAGCGGCAGAACCGCAAAGAGACTAGCACGTAGTTCCCTACCTGGGGGTTGGCGAGCATAGTGAGCAGGGGGCAAAGCCCCCTAGTTAATAATATATTGAACAATTATTATAAAAGTAAAGTAGAATAAATCGGACACTATAGCCGCATGAATAAAAAAAAAAATCAAGTATTTGTTCAGGTAAAGTACCACTTCTGGTTGATGTTAATACCGATCTACAATTTGGGTGTAACAATCACAAGCTACATTTCATCCATCTGTCTCGTTGCGTTTTTGAGTTATTGTGTTCACACACAGACACAGAGAAACACACACAATTCCAGACTCAGGGAGGTCTAAAACGTCAAGATTCATCAAAATCTCGAGGTCAGATTTTTTCATGATTACTATTCATTCTTTATACTTTATATACAAGAAAGTAAAAATTGGTTCAGCGTGTTAGTTTTGTCCACATCCCCTTCTAGTATCTGAGCCCTGGATTGCTCCATCCATCCATCCATTTTCCAACCCGCTGTATCCTAACTACAGGGTCACGGGGGTCTGCTGGAGCCAATCCCAGCCAACACAGGGCACAAGGCAGGAACCAATCCCGGACAGGGTGCCAACCCACCACAGCCTGGATTTCTCGAGTCCTGTAATTATACCCAGTCCAATCTAGACATCCTTCATGTGATTCTGAGTGCTTGCTTGCTCTCTATTTTAGATTTGTAAAATTTCTTTCCTTTTCTCAGCTTTTTCTTTAGCACTTGATGTGTGTCCTTCCGAGCCTCTTTGTCTCCACATTTGAATGCTCACTTTTTATCATTCAGGAGACCTTTTTGCTCCTTGGTAATTCTGGGCTTTTTGTTTGTTGGAGGGGACCACCATGTTAGCACACAAGTCTGGGATGCAGTGACTGAGTCCCTCAATATTGTCCCCATGAATCTCACACATCATTTCCAAGTCTGTCATTTGGAAGCCGTTATTCAGAGTCATTTCAGCCTCTTGGCTCCACTTCCTCACTATTCTGGTTGTAACAGGTTGCCATCTAATAGAATTTGGTACGCTGTATTAATCCCTGAGAGGAAATTGTCTTTTTGCACGACCCTGGAGTGTGGGCAGTGCACAGGGTCAGCCATTGTGTACTGCTCAAAAAAATGAAAGGACCCCTTTTTAATGAGAGTATAGCATCAAGTCAATGACACTTGTGGGCTATCGAACTGCTCAGTGAAGTGGCGGAGGGGCTTGTTGATCAGTGTCAGCTACTTTGGTGCACTAGAGGGGCCACAATGAGACGACCCCTAAAACAGAAATGAATGGTTTCACAGGTGGAGGGAGGCCACTGACATTTCTCCCTCCTGATCTGTTTTGTCACTCGTTTTGCATTACGTTCAGTGTCACTACTGGTAGCATGAGGCCATACCTGAACCCTACAGAGCTGGCACAGGTAGTTCAACTTCTCCAGGATGGCAGGCACATCAATACGTGGCATTGCCATGGAGGAGATTCCAGGAGACAGGCAGTGACTCTAGGAGAGCTGGATAGGGCCCTTGGTAGAAGGTCCTTAACCAATCAGTAGGACCCACTGCTCCGTTACCTGGCAGTTAACCATACAAATAATCATGTATTTGATATAGCGCCTACTAGAGTTCAAGAACCCCCCTAGGCGCTTTACAACACAACAGTCATTCACCCATACATTCATACGCTGGTGATGATAAGCTACTATGTAGCCACAGCTGCCCTGGGGCACACTGACAGAAGTGAGGCTGCCGAACACTGGCGCCACCAATCCTTCCGACCACCACCAGGTTAAGTGTCTTGCCCAAGGACACAACAGCTGCATTCTCATGCCGGGAGCCAGGATCGAACCTGCGACCCTCCGATTGCTGGACCACCCGCTCTAACGACTGAGCTACTGCTGCCCTAGATTGTGATGCATGTAACACTCCGATCTTCACCTTGTCAAGTAAGTGAGCCAGCCACCGTGGTGCAGTATCACAGGCTGTGCCTCGGGAGCTGATGTCCGAGGTTCGATCCTCGTAAGGTGAAGCAAAGGTGTGTATACTTGATGAGATCCAGTTAGGGAGAAACACATGTTGTGTACTCTTGGCATTATTTGGCAGGTACTAATCACATATCTGTGATCTTCTCGCAGCTGAGAGGGCGTGGAGGATGTTTGCCGAATGGCCGACCAGCCACAAGTGTTACCTGGGGGGTAACCATCCAAATAATCAGATTGCGATTCAGACCTAAGAATGTGGATATGTATGTATGTATACACACACACACATACTGCTCAAAAAAAGGAAAGGAGCTCTTTGTTAATCCAAGAGTAGCATCAAGTCAATGACACTTGTGGGCTGTTGATCTGCTCAGTGAAGTAGCAGAGGGGCTTGTTGATCACTTTCAGCTGCTTTGGTGCACTAGAGGGGCCACAATAAGACGACCCCCAAAACAGGAATGAATGGTTTCACAGGTGGAGGGAGGCCACTGACATTTTTCCCTCCTTATCTGTTTTGTCACTCATTTTGCATTTGTCTCTGGTCAGTGTCACTACTGGTAGCATGAGGCCATACCTGAACCCTACAGAGCTGGCACAGGTAGTCCACCTTCTCCAGGATGGCAGGCACATCAATACTGGCATTGCCAGAAGGTCTGCTGTGTCTCCCAGCACAGTCTCAAGGGCATGGAGGAGATTCCAGGAGATAGGCAGTGACTCTAGGAGAGCTGGATAGGGCCCCTGGTAGAAGGTCCTTAACCCATCAGTAGGACCCACTGCTCCTTTTGGCGAGGAGGAACAGGATGAGCACTGGCAGAGCCTACAAAATGACGTCCAGCAGGCAGGCCACTGGTATGAATGTCTCTGAGCAAACAATCAAAAACGGACTTCATGAGGGTGGCCTGAGGGCCCGATGTCTTCTAGTGGGCACTATGGAGCTCAATTACCATTTGCCATAGAATATGAGAACTGGTGGGTCCCTGTGCTTTTCACAGAGGAGAGCAGGTTCACCCTGAGCACATGTGACAGACGTGAAAGGATCTGGAGAAGCCGTGGAGAACATTATGCTGCCTGTGACATCATTCAGAATGACCGGTTTGGTGGTCTGGTGGTCTGGGTGGAGGCATATCTATGGAGGGACACACAGACCTCTACAGGCTAGACAATGGCACCTTGACTTCCATTAGGTATCGGGATGAAATCCTTGGACTCATTGCCAGACCCTTTGCTGGTGCATTGGCTCCTGGGTTCCTCCTTGTGCATGACAATGCCCGGTCTCATGTGGCGAGAGGATGAAGGAATTGATACCATTGACTGCCCTCCACGCTCACTCACCTGACCTCAATCCAATAGACCACCTCTGGGTAGGACATTATGTTTCGGTCCATCTGACGCCTCAGACTGTCCAGGAGCTCAGTGATGCCTTGGTCCAGATCTAGGAGGAGATCTTTCAGGACACCATCCGCCATCTCATTAGGTCGTTGTCAGGCATGGGGGTTGGGGTGGTGGGGGGCTATACAAACTACTGAGTATGATTGGGAGTTGCTGCAATGAAATTTCATCAAAATGGACGAGCCTCGCTGCCAGCTGCATCATTTTTTCCCTTTGATTTTTGAGATTTCTTTGAATTCATTTGGTTGATCATTTCCATCAAACAATATGGCATCCTTTTGTTCCTGACACATCACCATATCAGTCCATAGCAGTAGAGATAGCCAGCAGGATTTTTTCCCATTGAGATCTGATGTGCTTTCAAAGTGTTCCTTTAATTTTTTTGAGCAGTTTAAAATGCCTTGAAACAATTTTCAGGTGAAGGGACTTGCTCAAGCAGGAGTGGGATCCTTCTGGCTGTAACGAGATTTGAACCGGCAACCTTTCTGGTACCATTGCAGATCCTTAACCTCAGAGCCACCACTCCACTATGGCTTAGAGATAACAAGCCTCTTGTACAGTAGGTCTGTTATGGCAAAAACATCTTATAGCACAAGAACAACTTTTCCCCACTGCAGTACTTGATATAAATATACTTGGTCGTTTTGATTTGTTAATTCACGTATAATCACTTATGGATGCTCATCATCATGGTTACTATTTTACGTATGTAACACCGAGTGCGCCAAGTCATCTTCCTAGTGCATTTAAACGTATATGGCCAATAAAGTTTGATTCTGATTTTGATGCCCGGACGGTTATTCAGGCGGTGGCTGCCAAGCGAGCGCAGTGATGTCACTTTTATCCAAACGCGACCAGACTGGCCAGATGAAAGCTCTTTTAAGAAGTTTGCTTGACGGCGGTTGCTAGGTGCGGTTGCTATGCGGCGTTGCTAGCGTGCATGAGCGAGAGAGCGCGCGCGTACAACGGTTGCTATGGGGCGTGTGCGCTTGTGAACGCAGGTCGCGCTGCCTGTCGGGACGCTGGCGGTGCGCTCCGGAAGGTTGCGTGTCCCGAGTGCCCCAGTCAGTGCGCTGTGCTCCGGAGAGGCTCAGTGTCTTGGCTATCGGTCGGTTGCGGTGGCGGTACCACCACCCCCTCGACGACTCTTCGAGGAGACTGCGTGTACTGCCCTCAGCACACCGGACAGGCCGCGTGTCTTGGGAATCTGCTTCAGTCGACTGGCCGGCCGGCCGGCTTGAAGAGCAAAACCGCCGTTCTGCTCACCGACCGACTGTCAAAAAAAAAAGAAAAAATTCGGAGGCTACGGACCAACGGGAATTCACGTCTACTGCCCTGACAGTTATTGAGTGCGACCCCTGATCGAGCGGCTGCTGTTGTTACAACCCCCCCAACCCAACTAGAGTCGAGGAGTGTGGTGTCGCGGCAATCGAGACGCCCGTCGCCTGGGTTTGCCTCTCACGTCTGAGGATTCCAGCTGGGAGTTGCATACAAGGAGGAGGAGAAGCGGCAGGTGTCCAGTAGCGGCCCATGAGTTCGGTGCGGGGCGGCGGAGGGGAGCCGCAGCTGCAGGAGCAGGAAGAGGAGGCCGAGGCCGAGCCGGGGGCAAGAGCACGCGCTGGAGGCACCGACTCCGGAGACAGCGCAATGGTGAGTGACGAGGCCTGCGGCCTGTGGGCCTCTTGATCGGAGCTAGGCCTTTACCGTGACATTTGCAGCAAGGCTGGCGGGGGCAAAAATAAGGTGAAGGGGGCGGAAGTACAGAGAAAAAAACGATAAAGTGCGACCCCGTAGCGCGAGGCCGGTGCCATACGGCAGCATACAGCCGAAGGTAGCGACGCCATGCTAAAGACCTTTGCCTTGAGGACGCTGCCAAAAAAGCTTCGGGTGAAGTGGAGCGCATAGCGGTAAATGTAGGCTTTATTGATCAGCATATGAATGTGTAAACAGTCTGGATTGAAAGGACGAGTAGCACCTCTGCGCTCGTGATCACAGCTTTTTTTTGAACATTTCGAGCTTATATAGCGCCTTTCGGAGCATCAAGACACGAACAGACACTGTCGCTGTTAGTCATCAGCTTGGCTAAATCATATATTGTACCAAAGAAACACGATTACGTTGATATTTTTGAGGAATTTCAGGAGCAGCATAAGTTTTGGTTGAAGTGGTTAGCTTGGTGAAATGTTACATGACCGAGTTGTCTCGACGATATTTTCAGTTTGTTTTTACTTATTGCACTGAATTTGTCGCCAATGTCTGAGCGCTTGCTGTGCTGCAGTATTTTTAGATTTATGAATGCCATTTGCAAAAGGAGACCACGAGGGGCAAGCAAATGAAGCGAATTTTAATTTCTATATCAAACATTTTACCACTGCGAATTATCACTACTCTTTTTAGGGGTTAAAGTAGTATATATGGGTTTCTATAGGATGCGTCAGCACAATGTTTAAAATAGCACTTGAAAACTCCAAATGTAAGTTACTCATTGATTTTTAAAAATGACTGCAGTTATTTTTTTCTAGTTCCCATGGGCTTACGCTTTATTACCTCGTGCAGTGTTTTTCTCGGCCCTTATTTGCCTAGACACCTGTAACGTTTAGATGATATCTCAATGGAATGAGAGGACTGCACTTAGGAGGCTTTACTCAGCCCTTGAGGCACGACATGGCTAAAAATACCACTGAAGTCATGAGGTTGTGGGGGGTCGAATAGCTGCGTTTCGCGCAGTATTAATTTGGAGTAAGTTTGTCTCCATTAATACATTTTAAGAGCCCAGCCTTGTAATATAACGGGGTTTCCTTTTTTCGCCCCGTATGACCCCGAACTGTGCAGCTGTGCAAGGCCTATAGCTGCTGCTGCTGTTCGGGTTAAAAGAGTCGTTTCTACTCCTTGTAACTGCGATTTACGCTCTTCCGAATCTCATTGGCCAGGGGAAGCGCTGCTTTGCAACCTATTCGAATTTTATTGGTTTAGGTTTAAAAGTATAGCCAATGAGAATGTTGAAAGTGGCCGAAGCGCTCCATGATGTTTTGTTCATGGGGGGGAGAAAGGTGTCTAAAACCGCAAGAGCCGTTTAGTAGCACGAGTTCAACATAAGCGAATGTGCGCTTGCGAAGTAACCTGTGGTTAACCCGACGAGGGAGACAACATTGAGAAAATCGCAATATCCGCTAATGAAAGTGCTGTGCGCTTTTTAGGTGTTTTTTTTAGTGTACTGTGCTGTTAACTACTAATAATAATCAGCAGATCCTCGAGAGTTCCTCCGAATCCAGCAGTTTTAGCAAAACTGACACATGACGGATTTTTATAAATGCAAGAATACGTTACTTGGAGTGCAATACTTTGCACGCCCTGGTCTTTTTTTGTCCTCGACGGTACCATAAAATGAATCAGTTCGTTTTAGAAAAAGTGACAAATTATACATTTAGGAATCCATTTGCACGTTCTGATCTGCTTTTGTCCTCGAGGTCTTTCAAAATCCAGCAGTTTGTTTTTGCAAAACTGACAAATGATAAATCGTTACAAAGGTTACGTTATTCGCAATCTATTAAATTGCACAGTCTGATCTTTTTTTTTTTTTTTCTCCTCGAGGGTCTTAGAAGTTTACAAAAGTTATTTTACAAAAACTTGACAAATGATACATTTCTATAAATTAGGAATCTGTTACTTTGCAATCTATTACATCTCACGCTTTGATCATTTTTGTCATTGTAGCCCAACAAGTACAAGCAGTTTGTTTTAGCAAAATTGACAAATGATAAATCTTTAAATGCAAGAATCTGTTACTTGGAATCAATTACTTTGCATGCTCTGATCTTTTTTTTTTGGTCTTAGTCCAGGGGTCTCCAACCTTTTTGTTCTCAGAGATCTACTTTTACAAAATGAAAATGGCCCGAGAGCTACTTATGTTTTCTAACATTTATTCTTATAGCTTATTTCAACCCAAACAAACTGAATAAGCTTGTTTTGCCTGGACATTTACAAAATGTTGGTGTCCACAACTCACATTTTACATTAAAACATCACAAAAAATTATTATATAGTTCACCTGCAAGTGCATTTTGTACGTCTGTATGCATTTTCTAGTGTATCTCACGCTACTGAATTAGAACATGAATGCTGTCAAAACCAAACAATGCCATTCCAAATCCACAGATATGACTTCTTCATTTGTCATTGTGTTACACGTCACTGTGTCACTTTATTCACAGGTCCACTTGCATGTGTGACGTGTTTTTCAGTTAGTCAGCTGACTGGCGCTGCATGGAGTCAACAAGAGAGGCAGGTGTACGGTGGAGTGGAGCCACTCTTATGGAGTCATTTACCATATTTACTCACGTTTAAGTTCTCGAGGCTTGATTTTATCATATAATTTCCAAGATTTTATAATGTCGGTCGTATAAGTTAAATGTGGAAAACTCACGCTATTGGTCCAAGAGATTGATATGCTAACGCCCACCTGAGAGAGTAACCACGGAGCACACTGTCTTTGTTTCTATGAATTGTGCCTACGTGACCACATGGTAATACCTGAACTATAACGAAGCGACGTTTGCACTTTTTGCATCTCACACCCTCATACACCTTTATCGTGTGAGCATCCCTTATCTACAATGGAGCGTTCGATCAGAAGAAAATATGAAGCTGGGTTTTAAATTAAATGTCGTTGAAGTGGCGAAAGAAATTGGTCACTGCGCTGCTGCAACAAAATTCCATGTGTCGGAGAAACTGATGTGAGATTGGAGGAAGCAAGAAAATTTAAGTGTTGTATTTTTGAATGGGCGTTTATGTTGGGGTCTGATTTTATGATCGATTTTTCGGGTATCAAG
Source organism: Polypterus senegalus (assembly GCF_016835505.1). Classification (NCBI taxonomy): domain Eukaryota; kingdom Metazoa; phylum Chordata; class Cladistia; order Polypteriformes; family Polypteridae; genus Polypterus; species Polypterus senegalus. The sequence goes on along the minus strand of NC_053156.1, from coordinate 19,495,377 downwards.
ACCCGACTTACACGCGTGTATATACGGTAAATGTTTGTCTGTCAGTCTTGTTCTGAACTTTGACTTCATGACATTCATGTCAGACTCGCAGAGGTATGGAGACCCAAACAAAGCAGACATTTTCAGAGGTGCTTGGTGAAGATTCTTATAGTTAATGTGGCTCTACTAAGCTCCAGAAATGTTGAGAATGCTGTTGAGACTTTAACTGCACCTTATTTTGAAGGTTTACTAATATATATAAAATCTAATGTCTGTCTGTCCACTTTTTACGAGAGAACTACTTAACGAATTTAGATTGGGTTTTTTTCTATAATTTGCTTGAATATTCCGGTTGATTTTGAGACTCCTCGCATTTCACTATGTATCATAGTTCGCCTGCGGTGCCGATTTATTTGAGCAAATCCGAGAGAGACACAGTGGGCCGAGGGGCCGGGCCTTCCTCACTCACTCGCCGGCTTCAGGGCGTGTTCTTTAACTCCGCTTAGCTAGCGAACAACAGAGCAATTGAATTCGACTTTGTTTGATATTTAAAATAAAGTGTTACTTAGGTCTTGATGAGTCTGAGTCCGGATATTCTCTTAAGTGTATGCCACATTGAAAAGAGAGATTGCAATTCAGAGTGTGGATCGTGATATGATTTTTTTTTTTTTGGACAGATTGCCCTCCCCTAATTTGACTAGTGAAGTTATTATGTAGGATTCATTAACCCTTTGGTGAGCCACCAGTAGGTCACAAGCGACTTGTTGGAGACCCCTGTCCTAGAGGGTCTCGCAACATCCAATGGGTTGTTTTAGCAAATCTGGCAAATTATACACATTTCTATCAATACAAGAATCTGTTATTTGAATTCTATTACTTTATACACTCTTGATCTGTCTTTGTTGTAATTGTTAGATTCTGATAACATTTCTTTCTATAGCACATTTTTTGTTGAAAGTGCTTTACAAGTTGTTAAATGGTTACAAGCAAGGAAAAAAATAAAATTAGGTAAGCATAATAATAAATAAATAGTAACAAAACAACACACACGTACATAAAAGAGATGTATAATTAAGAGAAGCATTGTTATTAAATATTTAATTTTTTAAGTCTCTAAATGTGAGTCTGATGATAAGGTCAGGTGGCAAAGTGTACATAAGAAAGAAAAAAAAAATTGCAGTTAAACTGTTTTGACAAAATCTGCAGGAGTTCCAGGCCAAAAGACCACCGAGCTCGCAGTGGGTATTCTGCCTAACATAAATGTTCTTATGTGGTTCCTTATTGGTTTGCTGATGACTCGATTTTGTGTCAGAATATGTTCTTTCTGCTTAGGTTTGCATTAAGCTGCGAATGTTTAACGTGCACACGCTAGTAAATAATTTTGGCTTTTTGTGTTTGCTAACTAGAGCTGATCTGGTTGGCAGAGTGGTGGCGCAGAGACTAGGGATCTGCACTGGCAATCGGAAGTTTGCCGGTTCGAATCCCGTAAATGCCAAAAGGGACTCTGCTCTGTTGGGCCCTTGAGCAAGGCCCTTAACCTGCAATTACTGAGTGGTTTGAGTAGTGAGGAAAGCGCTCTAATAATGCAAAGAATGATTATCTGCCTTTCGATCAAGTGTGTGATATTACTGAACTGGGCACACTTCCATACACCCGTGTGAAAAGTAAGTATACCCCATGAAATGTTGAGATTTGATCTTCATTTAAACTCTATACACAAGTCCTGATGTTTCTTATCCTTGGTGAACCTTTACAAATTTACATGTTGTACTTCATTGTATCATTTAAATAATCATAAATGCAAATCAATCAATCAATCAACATTTATTTATATAGCACATATTCATACAAAAAAATGTAGCTCAAAGTGCTTTACAAAATGAATAGAAAAATAGAAGACACAATAAAAGATAAACATAAGTCAACATTAATTAACATAGAATAAGTGAGGTTCGATGGCCAGGGTGGACAGAAAAAACAAAAAAACTCCAAAGGCTGGAGAAAAAAATAAAATCTGTAGGGGTTCCAGACCAAGAGACCACCCAGTCCCCTCTGGGCAATCTACCTAACATAAGTCAAACAGTCCTCTTTGTATTTAGGGTTCTCATGGAAGGACCTGATGATGATGATCACGTAGACTTCTGGCTTTCAGTCCATCAATGTTGGAGCATCATGATGCTTTGAGTAGGTGGTGGTGGCGCAGGCCGCCACCACAAAGAAACCGGAAAAAGAAACAGAAGAGAGAGAAGGGGTCAGTACGGATTTTGGAGCCACTGTGAATAGTTATTATGAAGAATTGAACATACAGAGTATGTGGGGAAAAGTCCACCCTTCTGGTTATCACGCTCTCAAATTAGAATGAGGTGGCCAATGATTAGCACATTATTACAGTGGATCTGGTGTGTGTGTGTGCGCCAGTCCAATCTAAACTTCAGACAGACCTTGGAAGCTTCCAGAATGAGCCCCCAGTGGCCTTCACAAAGAATGTTCTAGGTGCCTATGCGTCTAGGGTGCAATTTTAAAAAAAAAAAAAAAAAGATCTCGAAACAGTTGGAAATCAGCCATTCCACCATCCAAAAGATTATCCACAAATGGAGAATGTTTCATTTTCAATTTTATTTAAAGAAAGTGATATAGTGTACAATCGAGCATTTACAAGGTGCAGAACCTCTACAACAAATAAGTTCATAATTAATGTAGGAAAAAATTAGAATTTATAATAAAATAGTGGGGAGGGGAACTAACATGTGGCCTGTACAGGGTGGTCCAGATCTAATTATGCAGATCCAGATCGTCTGGATGACTTTGATTTATGCGGGGACGATTCCAGTTCGGCCAGAAGACAATTCCTGTCGTCAGTTCGCACACTTCTCGATGGTGTGGGATTTTTCGGGTGATTTTCTTTGTAATAAATTTAAGTTATAGTGTAATGAAAACTGCATAATTAGATCTGGACCACCCTATACTATTCACTGTAACAGCAGCAATGTCATTACATGTGTCGGGTGATAGCAGCTACCCACTTGGATACTAACAGCAACAACAACATTTATTTGGATAGCACATTTTCATACAAAGCAATGTAGCTGAAAGTGCTTTACAAAATGAAGAATAGAAAAATAAAAGACACAGTAAGAAAAATAAGTCCACATTAATTAACATAGAATAAGAGTAAGGTCCGATGGCCAGGGAGGACAGAAAAAACAAAAAAAATTCTCCAGACGACTGGAGAAAAAAATAAAATCTGCAGGGATTCCAGACCATGAGACCACCCAGTCCTCTCTGGGCATTCTACCTCACATAAATGAAACAGTCCTCTTTGGATTTAGAGTTCTCAAAGAAGGACTTGATGATGATGATGGTCATGCAGGCTTCTGGGTTTTAGTCCATCAATGTAGGAACACCATGATGCTTTGATCAGGTGGACAAAGAAACCGGAAAAAGAAACATAGTAGAGGTTTAACGCCTTATGCCTTTACTGGACTCTGTGCTTCAATACTGTGCTGAGCACTCCAGACCATAAGGACTTTTGGAGGAGTGTGATGTGGACAGACAAGACAGAGGGAGTTTATCTGGCCACAGCACTCGAAGACATGTTTGGGGAAATCCATGCCCCATGTTTGACCACAAGAGCATGATACCAGCTGTAAAACCTGATGGTGGAAATGTTCTGGTTTGGGGCCGCTTTGCTGCTTCGAAGTCTGGGCAGCACACCATCATAGAATCCACTAGGAATTCTTCACAATACCAGAGAGCGTTTAAGGGTAATGTTGAGACCAACAATCGGAAGGCTGAAGCTCAACCAAAGGTTGAACCTTGCAAAATGACAATGAGCCTAGACATACCAGCAAATTCCTCAAAGAGCTGGTAACTACCAATACAGTGCTTGCTCAGACAGGATGAGCATGACTGGTACTAGAAGATGAGCAGTCACCAATGTCATGATGTTGGCAGCGAGTTTCGGTTGTTTAAATCAGGGCTGTGGAGTCGGCAGATAAATCATTCGACTCCGATTCTGACTCCTTAGTTTCCGGTACTTCTGACTCCGACTCCTCTGTATTTAACATGCTAAGGTGTTTTCCATGTTGATTGAAGGAAGGCAACATACACGTAATTTAACCAGAGAACTACTGGCTAGGAAGCCAACTTTCTACCATATTGGCCAGTTTAAACAAAAGACAAGAACCTCTGAAGACACATCAGGCCATAGCACACACCTCCACCTACATCATTACACTTGTTTACACTCAAATGAACTTGTTAAGCACATTGTATCTAAAATAAAATGAAAACCCTTTTTGTAATGTACCACAATCCAGATTACAAATATGTGAATGTCAGATTGTGTAATCGCTCAGCTGAACTTCACACTAGTAGTAACACAACTGTGCACTGGGCTTAGTTCTTACATCAGAGAAGTACTTAATTATGACTATTGTTTGTTAAATAGGACATTTGAACTTGCGGGATTTTCTTTATTCCAGTCAGAGTCGGTACATATTTTCCTCCAGGTACCCAAAATTGTCACCGACTCCACAGTCCCGGTTTAAATTGACATGGTTCGGCAGCAATAGTGGCTTAAAGGAAAGAAATGGAAGTTTCAGGAATTGCCAAGTCAAAGCCCAGATCTGAATGCAATCAAGAAATCCCTGGGGGGTTCTTGTGGCTTTGAAATTAGCTGTGCATGTAAGACCTCCCTCAAACCACACACAGCTGAAAGAAGTCCGCATGGAGGAGTGGAAAAAACATTCTGCCAGGGGATGTCGGAGAGTGCAAGACAGTTAAGAGAAATTACCAACTTGAGGGGTCGGTACCAGGGTGTATCCTGATGTCCGGGCAGAATTGCCCACCATGGCCTTGTCCATTTTAGCCCCCTAATCATCCCTCGTCTCCAACTGGGTATCATTCAGTCCTTTAACACATATCGGCTAATGTGCAGTGAGTATACTGGTGCAGAAATGGCTGCTGTAACATCATCCGGGTGGCTGCTGCACGTCGTTGGTAGTTGAAGTGGCTCCACCCTCTCTGTGTAAAACACTTTGTGTAGTGATTCAAGTGCTATGTAAATGTAAAGAATTATTTAGGAAATAACCCGGGAGGGGGCGGGAAGAGGGAGGATTCCCTTTTCTACAAATGTAAATGGCATATCTGGTCTTTTAAAATTGATATAAATTATCCTTTGATCAAAAATGTACCCCCCCCTTTCCCCATTTACATCAGGTACTATTTAAATGGAAGATCAAATCTTCATATGTTCACATATGTTAAATAAAACATTTCATTGCACGCCCTTACTTTTTTCCAAATATGAAATTTGCATTTATGTTTGTTTAAATTTTACAATGAAGTACAAAATGTAAATGCAATTGTGGCAAATTTATTATGACTTTTATCTGGATGGAGTGGTGGCTCTGAGGCTTAGGATCTGCACAGGCAGTCGGAAGGTTGCCGTTTCAAATCTCATAAAATGCCAAAAGGGTCTCTGCTCTGTTGGGCAAGGCCCTTAACCTGCAATGGCTCCGTCCTGAGTATGACGTTAATCTGCATCCATCCCTGCATGTAGGCCCTCCAACCTGCAGGGAAAAACTTGGGGGTTGGTGGCAGAATTGGCACTCCAGCCACCATAAAAAAAAAAACCCTCACACTGTTCCACTACATCTGAACTGGTGTGGTGCTGAGATATCACCCGTTGCATGGCTGCACTCGGGTCCTAATCTGGATCCTGAGTTGGTTTGTCGTGTGGTGGGTGCGGCAATGCGCTGTGTCAGTGCCCTGCTCCTAACCTCTCTCTCTTCTCTATAGACACTGTTAGAATGATTTTCATGCTAAAGGAAAAAATATTTCATGGGTATGGACCTATTTTTGACCTGACTCTCTACATTTTTATTTATTTATTTATTTTTTTTTTACAATTGGATCACAAACTGGTTAGTCGACTTACTAATGGTAACACCATGAGGCAAAGGGCAGCCTTGTGGCTTAAAGCTGAAAGACATTGCTTGTACGCCGCACTGATTCAACACCACCCATCACTAAATGTAAGTGGCCTTATTAATAATATTACAGTTACACAAAATAATTCTATTAATTGCACGTTGGCTGAAAACTGAAACCTGCAGCCCCCCAAACCCCACCAAGGCAGTGTGTGCTTAATGCTTATTTAGACCTTTGGCAGTCTCTGTACTAAGGCTGTTAATGATTAACCATTGTGCAGTTACCTTTCATTAAGAGTTTAATCCTATTGATTGTAGGACTTCATGTTGTGCTCGGTAATTTTGAATTGCATTCCTGGATTGCGACGCCTGATACAGACCTACTTTGAGACATGCTGTCAATTTAAATAGAAACTTGAGTATTTAAGTTGCACATCAGATTGTTGTACATCCAGAAGCAGCGGATGACTTCAGCAAAAATGAAGCATTCTAAATGTAGCTCAGGTTGGGCGAGCATTTCAAGCCTAATGCTGGTGAAGAGTTTGGCAAGTCGTGTGATACTTTTCTGAAGTAGCACACTAGTTGTGAGGGTGGATTGCATCAACCTACCATATCGACAGCTGTAGCGAGTAAAGTGTTCTGATGGGCAGTCAGAGGAAACCTTGTGGAGTGTTTGTACAATGATGGAACAAGATGGCGTGTGACGTACCTTCTAGCCCAGTGTTTCTCAACCTCAGCCCTGGGTATCCACTGTGGCTTCAGGTTTTTGTTCCAAGCAGATTCCTAATGAGTGACAACACCTGATATCACTGATCTCATTTAATTAGCTGGTATTATTTTTCTTTTATTCTACATTCAGAAAAGCACAGCTGTATGATTTTTACATTTAAAAACCAGTTAGAAATATTTCTGCTTTTGCTATTGATTTGAATGCTGAACTCTCTTTGGTCGATTTCATTATGTTTTGCCCTTTCTTTGTGCAGTTTTCCCCCTTCGTTGTGTCTTATTAATGACAATTTAAAATGAGCAGAGAAGACACGCTGGCAAACAACACTGATTAATCAAAGGCTGCAACTACTTTAGAGTCAGACCCGCTAATTAGTAAATAATGGATTCATTAAACATTTAGAACATCTAGAAAAGTAGAATGAAAATCAAGATGAAAATACTGTTAAAATGAAAAAAATACATTATTCCCATATAACTGCTTGGTACTTTTTTTAATATACAGTAGAACCTCCGGTTTGCGAGTAACTTGGTTTACGAGTGTTTTGCAAGACGGGCTAAATTTTTTAATAAATTTTGACTTGATAAACGAGTGATGTCTTGCAATACGAGTAGTATGGATACACTTTGTCTGCAGAGCGTCATGTGATCACAACTGAGCTGATGGGCGTCTCTCTCTCTCTCTCCTTATCTCGCTCGCGCACGTCTCTCCCTTCTCTTGAGGGCAATCGTCTCCTATTCTCCGTCTGCATGTCCGCGATCTTTTTGGGTACGCTTATACGCCGAACTGCTACAGCGCTGGGAGGCGGATCTTGCTTTGGGACGCTGTTCCGCGTGTCGTCCCGTTGGGTGGAATCCCATAAGAGTTTAGAAACTCACTCACACCAGCCATGATTCTTTTTTTAAAGGTAAAGTGCAGGTTAATTTGTTTTTAAAAAGTATTTTTACTTTATATTTTGTATTAATCCTTTTTATAGGAATAGTTTTGGGTTGTGGAACGAATCATCTGAGTTTCCATTATTTCTTATGGGGAAATTCACTTTGATATACAAGTGCTTTGGACTGCGAAGCACGTTTCCGGAACAAGGTTCCACTGTGTGTGTGTGTGTATGTGTATATATATATATATATATATATATATATATATATATATATATATATATATATATATATATATATATATATATTTATTTTGTCGCGGATGCCAGGGGCGACGACCTGGCCGGGACGCCTTGGAGGACCAGAACTGGGCGTGTGCCCATCTGGGATCACTTGGGGACAATGGGTTCAGGGCATGGAAGCCCCATCCTGTAGGGGCCCGTGGTCACCGCCAGGAGGCGCCCCAATGCCTTGGGGACTTGTGACCTCAGCACTTCCGCCATACCAGGAAGTGGTGGGCGGAAGATATAGGACGACACCCGGAGAGCTGCCGGGAGAACAGCCGGCACTTCCGCCACGCTGGGGCGTGGCCAAGAGGGGAATGCCGGGAACCACCTGGAGCTCTTCCGGGAGTATATAAAAGGGGCCGTCTCCCTTCATTCAAGGCTGGAGTCGGGTGGAAGCAGGACAAGGCAGAAGAGAGTGTGGAGGCGGCCCAAAGGAGAAGGCATTGTTGTTCGGCCAGGACTGTGGATTGGGGTTTTGTTATGCACTTTATACTGAGTCTGAGTGACTTTAAATTGTAAATATTGTATATAATAAACGTGTGGTGGTGACAAACATGTCCGCCTGTCTGTGTCCGGGTCAAGTCCACTATATATATATATTTTTTTTTTTTTCTAACCCGCTGAATCTGAACACAGGGTCACGGGGGGTCTGCTGGAGCCAATCCCAGGCAACACTGGGCACAAGGCAGGAACCAATCCTGGGCAGGGTGCCAACCCACCGCAGGCTTTTTTTAAACCAATAAAAATATTTTTTATATATACAGTATGTTAAATATTTTACTAATTGAAATGGCATAAAAGAAAATAAAGTGCATGTTACGATTACAAGGCACAGTTCTGATAAAATATTTGTAAGATCTTTATCAAGAAGATTCAAGGCTAACATGTTTAACAAGTTTACATATAAAATAGACAAATTTGTCTCTTAGTAATCAGTAGGCTTTTTAGATTAATCTTTATCTTCGTTAAACCCAAGATCACTCACCACCCACACCTGGACAAGGGCATTGTTTTATCTCGGTAACAAAATAAAAATGTCTGAACTCCTTAAAGCAGCTGCTCTTTTAATGCCTGCCAAGCATGGCACCTTCCATTCTTTCACTCCAAGGCCAGCTGGACGACATCTCCATCTGTTATTCCTCACTGTGCACAGGATGACTCTTCAGATTCCTCTTTTCTCAGTTTATTCCTCCACTATCTTTAATATTTAAGCAAATATTCCAATCTGCACTCTCTCCTCTGGCCCAACTTAACAACATCAACAACAATACATTTCTTGTAAAGCGCAAAATCGCTCAAGGAATGCATCAATGGGCTTTAACAGGCCCTGTTATTTTGTCCTTACTGGTCTGTTTACAGGAGGTTCTACTAGCCAACTACACACCTACTTCCTCAAGTACGGTAATACATTGTGTAAAGGAGCACTCAGCTTAACTACCATAAATTTTAGAAAAGCAGATTCTAAAAAAATAAAAATCAACTCTTAAAAGGTCAGTCAGTTCACCCTTCACTGATCGAGTCATTTGGAAATGTGAAATGTGGCTGATCGATTAGTGCATCACTATCTTGTTTTCTGGCACTGGCCACCATAGACCGTTATAAACGTCATCTCAGTTTTCCTTGAAAACACGAGATTGCAAATTTTATTTGGTCATCACTACAAACCACAAGGGGTAAGCAACATATTAAAGTTAAACTTTTTTGGATGGAGTATTCATTGAACTCTTCCTCTGTTTTCTTATTTTACCTTTTCTGTTTATCATAATATCATAACAGCATTTAACAATGAGCAGTGCAAACGATACTGAAAGGTGAAGCTCCTAAATCAACATAATCTGTTCTTTCATGCTGTGGCTGCCAGTTCGCCATCTCTTGTGGCTCGAGCTATTCGTATGGCAGCTGTCAGGACTGCATGGCAAGCTGGCAGCCAGGCTGTATTTGTGTGGCACGGCACCAGCGGTCAGTGTTTGTAGCTCTTGTCATTTTAAGTGCCAGTCCTCCCAGGTGAACGTTGTTGTAGGCATGTCAGTTACACAAACGTGTTCAGCACCACGCTCAGCTGGTGCTAGTACCTCGCTTTCATTTTCAAAATCCGATTCTGTCAAACCAAAGTCCAATTTAGCAGTAATATGGAAGATGTCATCCATGGAGGATTTTACTTTGTGCATTCGCATCAATCTCTCGCCAGATGTCTCTGCCATTATTGCCACTGTTTGCTCTTCACTACTCACATGAGTGCAGGGAATCTCGTTCAAACCACTGATGCTAACTTTCCTTCAACCAAAGAAAGTCAGAAAATAATGTAATGGTGGGTTTTGTCATCGTTTCCAGTTGATTACCGCCACCACCCTCTCCTGTTGACAAAGGTAGACATTCACCCTGAGAGAGTTAAAAAACCGTCACACCTGCAAAAGCAGAATGGAAATCATGATGTTGAAAATCTTAAAATTCAAATAAGAAAAAACACACACACAGAGTTCTCCCAATGCAACATACTCTAATGGTTACCAAACTTGGTTTTGTCATTTCTACGTTGATCCCAAAATACAGAAACTGTTGAAATAACAGTTTTCAGGATAAGGCTAGTCTAATTAAAAAAGAGAAGTTTAGTTGGAACAAAAACCTATAGCTACATGTGGTCCCTAGGGCTGCGTTGCCCACTGCCCCTAAAGAACTGTCTTTTAAGGACCTGCTGGGAGATGCCACTTGCACTTCACATTTTATTTAATTAATGGTCTCCAGGTTTTCATACAGTGTGCTCGGTTTTGTCTTGCTTAATGTTAGGGGGCGATATCCCTTTGTTTCCATTCACCCCTATTCTTTGTATAAGTATAATATTTTTATCGGCATTAAAAGTGTTTATCCCCCTTTCTGTTTGGGAAGGTGGTATGCTGTGGAGTAAACTCTGTATATATTTTCTGGTAATAATGTCATTAATCTGGGTGATGAGCCTTTTTTCCCCACTTAAGTTAATGTGTAGTTTAACAGCAGAAAAGAGTAGAATCATGCATTTTCTTGTACCAAAACAGCAAATGTAATTGTCTTCTCTGTTTGGCTCATTATCATGAATGCCCACCAATTTAGCTTATTTTACTAAACGATCAGGGTTAGGATTCTACAGGTCCTGCATAAGTACCACAATCCTTCACCCTACAGAACCGCCGACCATCCTGTGACTGCTATTGTTACAGTAAATCTCGCGCTAGTTTCAGTGAGATACCATCAAACTTTACTTCTTTACGTCTAAGCTATGAACATATCAAACACTTGAGGTTGAAACAGGAAAAAACACACAACCTAAACAATTGAGATTGAAGTCCATACAACAAGCTTTGCCTCTGATAGTTCGTTTGGCTTAAGTGCAAGATGTTGGGCTTTCTTTCTCCATTTAGGCTATTTAGAGTACTTTTGCAGGTGTTTAGTCTGACAGAGATGCCGAAGTGTCCCTGTTGATGTCTCTGAAAACCCTTCCACATCCTGTCCTTTATAGAGTGCCTTGGTAGCTGATCATGTAAGATTTAGCAAGAAATCTGACAGCTGATCATTTCCAGTAGTCTTCTCACTTGTCGGTGAAACTGCTTTTAGATAAATGCAATAGCACGTTGACTGCAAGGTCCCAAGCTCTTAATTCATATCTTCTTGCAAACACACGCACTCCGATTAGTTTATCTGAGCTCAAATTTATCTAATAATTTTATATATTTTTTTTTGTATTTGCTTTCATATTTGCATATTTCCCAATATCCTTCTAGCCTATTTGCATGTATCCCAATATCCTCTTTCTGAAGAAAACATTTTGTCATTCCTATGAGTCATCATCATATGCTCGCTGACCCATCCCTCTGTCTTAAAAGGCACTTGTCTGCAAAACTCTTGTTTTAAGTACACAGTCAAAAATAAAGTGATCTTTCCCAAATAAGCTCCACAATGCAGGCTTATTTACACTGCTCACTTAAAAGCTGTATTTTATCTAAATATATTCACACAACCTAAATGTCTCATTTAGCAAACTGTTAACAGCAGTTTTGTCATCTTGATGCACTTGTTCATGCAGATTCACTCTGCGCGTGATCAGACCGCTGTCGACAGAGTATACAGCACAACTCTTAGATCTGGCTTTGGTCTTGTCACGTCTGGCCAACTGCAGCAGTTTACTGGTAATGGTGAAGTATTTGAATGTGCTACCAAGCCACTGCAGATGATTCAGCACCGATCAGATGGACACACGTCTCTCCTCATCTCGGGTCACTCCTTTGGCTCCCTGTAATCAGGGCTGCGGAGTCAGTACCCAAAACTTTCGACACTTAATAATAATAATAATAATAATACATTTTATTTGAAAGCGCCTTTCAGAACACTCAAGGACACTGTACACAGTAAAAAATAATAAAAGTAAGAAAATAAAAAGCAGACAAAAGAGCAGGTAATTTACAAGATCATAAAACATAAAACAGTTCCAAGATAGGAAAATGGAGAAAGTTATGTGGGATAAGCTATTTTTAGTTTTAGTCTAGACTTAAAGAGAGAGAAAGAGGTGATGTTTCTTATTTCAGGAGGTAGGGAATTCCAAAGTCGAGGAGCAGAGCAACTGAAAGCCCTGCTCCCCATAGTGGCAAGACGGGGGACAGGGACAGAGAGAGAAAGAGAAGAGGATCTGAGACACCGAGATGGGATGATGATCTGTACCAAATCAGAGAGATATGGAGGAGAGAGATGATGAATAGCCTTAAATGTATACAGAAGTATTTTAAAATTAATGCGATATTTGACCGGAAGCCAATGGAGCTGCTGGAGAACAGGGGTGATGTGGTGAATAGAAGGGGTCCTGGTGATAATACGGGCAGCAGAGTTCTGAACACGTTGAAGCTTATGAATTGATTTTTGAGAAAGACCAAAAAGAAGTGAATTACAATAGTCAAGCCGAGAAGTAACAAGGCTGTGAACAAGAATGGCAGTGGCCTGTGGAGTAAGAAAGGAACGGAGACGATTGATGTTACGCAACTGGAAATAAGCAGACCGAGTGACATTATTGATGTGTGAACACTTGACTCATAACTCCTCAATTTATGGTACCTCTGTTTGTTAATAGTCTAATATGTACTGCTTGGTAAAATGAAGGGAATGCTTAATCCTCCAAGTCTAACACCAAGTCAGTGAAGCTTCAGGGATCTCATTCTGTCCAGTTAGGAAGCATTAAGAGATTTTGAATCAGCTTCACCTGCTTTGGTGCAAATGAAAGTGACAACAGGTGCTCTGGGGAGGCAACAACAAGACAACCACTAGAAAGGAAATGGTGGCCACATACAATTGCTCTCTTATTATCCAACCTGACTGATGCTTCTCTAGTTCTGTGTTTGCTGGTATCCTTGTCACTACTGGTAGCAAGAGGCAGTAGTTGAACATTTAAAGATAAAACTCGTTAACTGCAATGTGTTCTCTTTGGGTTCCTGCCAAGCCAAGAGATTGCCACTCTGTTGCATAGTGCGTCTTCACCAGACAAGCAGCAACGGGAAAAACTTTACCATATTGCAAAATACACTTTCACCTCCTTTACATGTGCCCTGCAGCTCCTCACTAAGTCTGTGGTCAGTTAGCTACACTAATCAGTAATTCACAACAAATGTGACGACAGTGTCACGTGAGCCCTCATCTGCTCATTTCACGTTGTCTCTGGGGACATAGTTTTCGTTTTTGTGAATTATTCAATGTTTATTGTTTGTAAACTGTTTTTATCAGTCATTTTATTTTCAGTTTGTTTTTTTTTTTAGTGGTTTTGATGTTTACAAAAATGGATCTTCAAAGTGTAGTGCATTTGGGTATAAATGCAATTTTCAGATCTTTGATTCTCGAAGATTGTTTTAAGGAATCAAATATACACCCATTTTGCTAATCCGTGGAGGTTAGTAGTAGAATAAGAAAATCAATTCAAGAAATAAAACACAGTGGGAGTTTTATAATGGCAAGTTGTAATAGTCAGATGCTGCTTAACTGCAAGTGAAGTTTTGCTGGGTAATTGAAACCGCTTTGTTTCCACTGAAATATCGCTGCCATCCATGGAATTCAAGTGCCCCTTACAGATTTATCCCTCACTCCAAACCTGTGCATTGCTTCCAAGACTCTGTCCTGGGGACCCCTGTGGCTGCAGGTTTTTGTCAATGATTATGAATCTGGTTGGAACAACAGCTGATAACACTGAGCTCATTTAACTACCTGTTTTTTTCCTCTTCTTCTGAATTCAGAAAAGCACAGCTATATGATTTTTACATTATAAGACATTTAGAAATATTTCTGCTTTAGCTGTAGATTTAAATGCTTGACTGTCTTTTGTTAATTGCATTATATTTTGCCCTTTCTCTGTACAGTTTTCCCCTTTTGTTGTGTCTTATTAATGACAAAATGAGCAGAGCAGACACGCTGGCAAACACTGAATAATCAAAGGCTGCAACTACTTTAGAGTCAGACCCACTAATTAGTAAATAATGGATTAGACAATTAGAACACCTGGAAAAGTAGAATGAAAATATTGTTTAAAAAAGTTATTCCCATAGAACTGTTTAGTACATTTTAATATATACTGGGGGCTTCTTCCCTACCCCTGTGTTTGGTTAATCGGATATACAATTTTAAATTTTTAAAACCTCAGGGTTTTGAAACTTTTGTGATGAGCGAGTCAGTGGTATTTCGCTTTTATATATATATATAATATATTTTCACTAAGGCAAGACAACCATGGAAAGCACGCGGAATAGGCGTGGATTCACTAAGCCGACAAGTGAGACACCTATGGCGACGCAGGAAGGAGCCACGCCCACCAACTCCAAGATCATTGGATACGGCGACAACTTCGCAGGGCCACGCCCACCAACTTGGACGCCATGACACAGAAAAATGGCATCATTGATATTGGTCTGTCGAGAGGCCACATGCACACGCATGTCAGGTTAATGTTATATGCATGTCATGCACCTCCGAGCTCGCTTGACCGTTCATAGAGACATGTTTCTCGGAGGTGAATCGCCATATGCAGTGTGTGAAACGGTTTGCGAGGGTATCCCATGGGATCCTTAAAACAATCCTTTACAACTGAGGTTAAAGCACAATGAAGTAAGCAGTATTTAAAACCGAGTTTTCGGTTACGACCGCTTGCACCATAGCAAAGTGTTTTACACGCTACATTCAGCTATTCGCATCCGCGACAAACATGTGTCTTCTTAGATGCTCCTGCGGAAAACGGAAGATGTTTTCCTGCCCACCAACACTCCTTTTCACCGGCCGGCGCCTACCCTCGCTCTCTAGGCATTCACACTGGGGACGCAAAACTCACCGACCACCCAGTTAGTCCCTTTCGCCTGTGGTAAGAGTCCGCATGCACGCCTGAGCCACACGGCGCTTGTTATGCCGCAGGTTCACTATTGTGTTGTATTTTGCTCTCTCCAGAGTTCCATCTTTTCATTCACTTACGGTTGTATTCTCACACTAACCCATTTTAGACAACCGTGTCTTTCCAGAAGTGTTTAGCATTCAATAAATAGTTATGCATGACATTACCTACCTACCTGGCGGGGTAAGCCGTTGAACCCCATTCGGCTGCAAACCGTGGAATTCCCACTAAGTGCGACTCATACGCTCCCACTGGTTGCGTCCCAACCCTTTGTACACACCCCCCTCCCACCTCGCTACTACCGTGGTCGGGTATCTTGGTGGATTATATATAGAAAAGCAGCCAAAACCACACAGAGCAATGAAACGTCTACGTCAGTCACAGGTACATCTGACGATTTTTCAAATGTTAATTTTCTCCCTGCGCTTAAAAATCATTAAAACCGCCTGATTATGCGGCATATAGTGTGTATATATATATATATATATATATATATATATATATATATAACTATATATATATAACATATGTATGTATATATTCTGAGAAATAACAGTTCACTTAATTATCCCAGGAACCCAATTTAACAAAAACCTGTGTATAATATCCATATGTACTTGTATTATGATCTGTGCTTAGCACAGTAATGAATCAGGAGCTTTGGCTTTCCTTATATGAAACAGTCAAACTGAGACCGCACCATGTTTACTGACCGGCAGACACTGACGCCAGCAAAACAGGCAAGATTTTGAACTTAATACATACAATAGAAATTAGAGTGTGTAAGAACTGGAGACCAGAGGCGTGGAAAGGTTTGGGGCAGCCACCCGTTTAATGCGGTTTCCCGGCTGCAAAAGTCTTTGAGGCATTTTAAATAGTTGTTTACACAACAGAGTCCAAAACAGAACTGCCTGCCTAAGCAAAGGCAGTGAGCTTTATAGCACAGAGGGCGGAAATGATGTCGTCCTCTGGGCCGGAACTGGAAGTGACATCATCCTTGGGGCCGGAACCGGAAGTGACCTCATTCTTGGGGCCGGAACCGGAGGTGATGTGTCCTTCCTGGAAATGGCGGCTCCTGGTGGGATTTCCCGGGTAAGACCTGCAGAGAACTCAGAAAGAGCGTCAGCGCACCCGCCCTGGGCAGATGTATAAACAGTATTGTCTAAGCCCTTCAGCTGCTTCCCATGCACACGTGTGTGACAAGACTCCCCTCAGCCCAGACCCGTCGGGTCGGGCGACCTGCACCGAGAGGTCGTGGGCCCGGGAGAGGGCATCGGCGCTGGCATGAAGGGACCCCTGTCGATGAACGAGCTTATATTTGTACTGCTGCAGGTCAAGAAACCACCTCGTGACCCGCGGATTCGACTCCCTGTGAAGGGCCATCCACTTCAGAGGCGCATGATCCGTCACCAGAGTGAACACGCGACCCAAGAGGTAGTACCGCAGCTGAGTCACCGCCCATTTGATCGCCAGAGCCTCTTTCTCCACCGCCGCGTACCTGGTCTCCCGGTCCAACAGTTTCCGCTCAGGTACATAACGGGTGTTCAACACCGCCGACGCTTTGGCTCAACACGGCTCCCAAGCCTGTGTCCGGCGTCCGCCTGGAGGACAAAAGGGAGAGAGAAGTTAGGGGAGATTAAGATAGGTGCTGAAGTCAGAGCCCTTTTTAAGTCACTGAATGCAGCCCCCGCTTTATCAGACCATACCACCGTATTAGGAGCTCTTTTCTTTGTCAAGTCGGTCAAGGGCGCCGCTCTCGGAGAAGCGAGGCACAAACCGGGCGGTAGTACCCGCCAAACCGAGAAAGGATTGGACTTGCCGCTTGGTTTTGGACGGGCCAGGCCATTATGGCTTGCAACTTGGAACACTGTGGCCTCACAGTACCCCGCCCACTAGGTAGCCCAAATATTTGGCTTCTCTCAACCCGAAGAAACATTTCTTGGGGTTGATGCGGAGCCCGGCCTCTCCCAATGTCCGTAATACTGCTGTGACCTGCTGTATGTGCTCCTTCCAGGTGCTGGAATAGATGACAACGCCATCCAGATAGGCAGCACAGAACGAAGTTATGGGGCCGGAGCACTTTGTCCACCAGACGCTGAAAAGTCGCAGGCCCGTGTAACCCAATGGAAGGACACGATACTGCCAGTGTCCGCTAGGAGTGCTAAACGCGTTTTTCCTTCGGACTCCGCTAAAGGAACCTGCCAGTACCCCTTTGTCATGTCAAGTGTAGTCAAGAATTTGGCTGGTCCCAGTCTCGAGGAGGTCGCCCACGCGAGGCATGGGATAAGCATCAAATCGGGAAACTTGGTTGAGCCGACGGAAGTCATTGCAAAACCTCCAACTGCCGTCAGGCTTAGCAATCAAGACGATGGGACTGGACCAGGGACTACTACTTTCCTCGATCACTCCTAGTGCCAGCATTCGCTTGATTTCCAGTTCCACTTCTACTTTCTTTGCCTCCGGGAGTCTGTAGGGTCGCCACGGACGATCACCCCGGTCAGTCAATATGTCGCGCAATCAGAGAGGTCCGACCTGGCTGTTCACTTACCACCTCTGGGACCGAGCGGATAGCTGCTTGAGCTCCTGTCTCTGTCTGGGAGATAGCTGTTCGCAAATTAAGGGCACTTACTTCGCAAGAGAGAGCAGGGCTGTCCGGAGGAGGGATCGGGATCCCTCTCCTTCCACGGTTTCAGCAGGTTTACATGATATATTCGCCTAGCTGGTCGGCGATTGGGCTGTTTCACCAAATAGTCACCAATCCCTTCCTCTCCTTAATTTCAGAGGGGCCTAGCCAATGTGCGAGCAGTTTAGAGTGTGAAGTAGGAACCAATACCATGACGCGATCCCGGTTGGAACTCCCGGAGAGTCGTACACGGTCATACAGGCGGCCTGTGCTGATTGTGCCTCCTCGATATGACTTTTTAGAATGGTCTTATTGCATCAAATCTATCGCGCAATTGGGCGATATACTCCAAAATATTAGTGGAGGGCTGTGCCTCCCCTTCCCAGCCCTCTTTTAAAATATCTAATAAGCCCCGGGGCTGTCTTCCGTATAGTAATTCAAAGGGAGAGAACCCCGTAGAGGCTTGAGGAACTTCCCGGTAGGCAAAGAGGACAAGGGGGAGGAGTTGGTCCCAATTCCTCCCATCCTTGCTGACTACCTTACGTAGCATTTGCTTGAGAGTTTGGTTAAATCTCTCCACTAGCCCATCGGTTTGAGGATGATACACCGAGGTTTTAAATGCTTTATTTTCAGTAACTTGGCAGTCTCCTTGAACGCTTCCGAGGTGAAAGGCGTTCCTTGGTCCGTCAGGACTTCTAGGAATGCCCACCGTGAAAAGACTCCTACTAGTTCCGTGCAATATTTTTAGTGGTAGCCGAGCAATGGAACGGCTTCAGGGAATCGGGTTGCATAATCCACGAGGACGAGTATATATTTATATCCTCGGCTGAGGGCTCCAGGGTCCTACTATATCCACCCCAATCCTGTCAAAGGGAACGTCAATAAGGGGAAGGGGAATCAGAGGAGCACGGTCCTTCCTAGGAATTTGCCGCAGTTGACACTCCGGACAGGAAATGCAAAAGCGCTAACCTCCTCATTAATCCCCGGCCAAAAACGGAGCTTAATGCGCTCTAATGTTTTATCGGAGCCGAGATGGCCTCCAAGAAGGTGGGAGTGTGCTAACTCGCAAACCTGCCGCCGTAGGTCCGCTGGACTAGCAACAACTTCCGGACCTTCCCTCATGTTCAGCAACCCGATACAATAATTCATTATCATGACAAAGTGAGGTCCCTGTGGCATGGGCAAATGCGTTGGCGTTAACGAGAACCACTGCATTCTTTATGTGCTTCAGAGAGTCGTCATTCCACTGTTCTCTCTTGAAAGAAGCCGGAGTCGCTCTAAACTGAAAGTGCAACTCAGAGAGCGGGTCCGGTCTGACCTCAAGGGGCGGAGAATCCTCCCTCGCTGCCGGGGCGCTAGTGGATGACGTAGTAGCCCGCGACGGTCCGGGAGTGTCTTCGTCACTCTCTTGGCCTACCGCCCCACTCCCTGTCGGCTGATTACACGGTGTGGAAGCAGCTTGAGATGAATCTTTATCATCTATAACGAGGCCAAAAGCTTTTCGGGGAATGCTTTCTAAACTACCGCGGTTACTGTCAGACCAGTCCGCCCGAGGATTACGGAAACGGAGGATCCGGTGTACCGCTTCGTAAGCCGCGAAGGGTTCCTCCGAGACATACGTAACACCGGGCGGTATTGTACGAGCGGATATCTCCGTGTATACATTTTAGACTGGTCTTTTTCTTAATCCATTGTTGCGGTAGAACAAAACGGCGAGCAACGACAGACACGTTACTGCCGGAATCAAACAGCGCTGTTATCATATGTCCATTAATAAGAAGCTCTCCCGTATGTTTATCCGCCAGGGATTGCTAAGGGCACACAAACAACCCCGCCATTGTCCCCTACGGTCCGCCTTGTTCCTCGACAGGTCGCAAGCCAGACGGCCCGCGACTTCGAACAGGCTCTGGATTGCGTGGAAGGGACTGCTTTGTAGGACATAACTCCCGGTAGTCCACAGAGCGGCTGTTCTGCCTTCCCGGGTTTCACAGCCGGCCTCTGGGATTGCAAGAGCTGTAGCAGCTCGTCCATAGAATGGAATTCCCCCAGGCCGGCTGGGCAAATTCCTGGGGTATCGCTGTAGCAGCAAAAACAGGCCACTTGCTGCACTATTTGCAAGGGGTCAAATCAAATGGCGTAGCCACTCACCCACCTGTTGCCAGAGAGCCATAGCCTGCTCTGACAGCCCTTTGTTGGGTTAAACTCCCAGTCTATTATATTCTTCACCTGCCGGCCTGGGGACAGCCCATCGTTAACAGGGACCTTGGTCCCGATGGGCGGCTCGGCTTTCCTACCCAGAAGAGCATACTGAGCCACTCGTGTGTTTTCCCCAGAAGCCAGCCCACGCCTGTGGGTCCCCTCTACCTTCTCCACGAGATGGGTTGGTAGCCCCGGGTTATGCTCGTGGAGCAGAGCCTGCACCGCGTCCTTCCTGACCCTCCGGCGCACTCCCTGCCCCGAAACTCGCCCCGTACTCACCCACCTGGTTCCTTGAAGTCCGTGTCCCGGTTCTTCGGGACACCATCCTGCCGACTACGCCACTGTAAGAACTGGAGACCAGAGGCGGAAAGGTTTGGGGCAGCCACCCGTTTAATGCGGTTTCCCGGCTGCAAAAGTCTTTGAGGCATTTTAAATAGTTTACACAACAGAGTCCAAAACAGAACTGCCTGCCTAAGCAAAGGCAGTGAGCTTTATAGCATAGAGGGCGGAAATGATGTCGTCCTCTGGGCCGGAACTGGAAGTGACATCATCCTTGGGGCCGGAACCGGAAGTGACCTCATTCTTGGGGCCGGAACCGGAGGTGATGTGTCCTTCCTGGAAATGGCGGCTCCTGGTGGGATTTCCCCGGTAAGACCTGCAGAGAACTCAGAAAGAGCGTCAGCGTACCCCGCCCCTGGGCAGATGTATAAACAGTATTGTCTAAGCCCTTCAGCTGCTTCCCATGCACACGTGTGTGACAAGTGTAAAGAAAGAAGATGGAAAACAAGAATGGTTGGGAAAAATGTTATTTGAGCTGTTTCTTTGAGGCACATTACTAAAGACAATTTCCCCTCAGGGATTAATACAGTGTACCAAATACCAAATTTCCATGAAATTGTTAGGTTTTAGAATGCAAAACTGTTTCCTTTGATTGATTGATTGATTGATTGAAATGTTTTGTCCCCAGGGAAATTTGGCTTTTTACAGAAGCTCTTTCAATAAATAAATATACCTGTAGTTATACACAAACTCTATGGTCTTATCACACACAACAGGATGACTGAAATGGTAGAAACTTTAAAAAGAGAAGTTCAGACTTGGCAGCCCCAGTCACAGTATACAGGTGTATTGTTGTTGGTATAAAGGAACCCCCGTTGCGTTTTTTGACACACTTTTGCTGAATAATTTGTTGGCTGAAAGTCCTCCGAGTTAGTGTGTCAGAGGGTGTGCAGCATTGTTCATAATGACTCTGAATTTTATTTTAATTCTTTTTCTTTGCTACCTCCAGGAGGTTTTATTAGTTTTTTCATTCAGTGGGGATGTGAATGATGTCACTACCCACATAAAATGAACTTTGCTAGTTGTTCATAATGTTACTGTTTCAAAGTATACAAGGT
This sequence comes from Polypterus senegalus, assembly GCF_016835505.1. Taxonomy (NCBI): domain Eukaryota; kingdom Metazoa; phylum Chordata; class Cladistia; order Polypteriformes; family Polypteridae; genus Polypterus; species Polypterus senegalus. Next base: position 19,473,973 of record NC_053156.1, on the reverse strand, counting down.
TTTGGACTCTGTATTGAAAATGGATATATGGTACGGATCTTTAATCTCTAAGGTGTTTTGAGAACATGTCAAGATATCTAATGAATATGGAATTTTGGGTCAAGATAATCGTGGTATCATTAACTCCCTATTACCCAGCAGAACTTCTTTTGCATAATCTTAGCAAGTTGGAGCCATTTGCAGTCGGGACACTAGTAGTGACTCTGGGGGCCGCTTGTGCAGTTCGGACAACAACAACAACATTTATTTATATAGCACATTTTCATGCAAAAAGTAGCTCAAAGTGCTTTACATAATGAAGAATAGAAAAATAAAAGACACAGTAAGAAAAGAAAATAAGCCAACATTAATTAACATAGAATAAGAGTAAGGTCCAATGGCCAGGGTGGACAAAAAAACAAACTCTAGACTGCTGGAGAAAAAAATAAAATCTGTAGGGATTCCAGACCATTCGACTGCCCAGTCCCCTGGACACTAGTAGCGACTCAGTCCAACCAGTTTGTGATTCACCTTGACAAAACTGAACAGGTCTTAAGTTGCAGGAGCCATGCTCTGGGTGCATGAGAGCTGACAACCAATGAGCACCCATCTTGAAGTACAATATATAATGCAGTGATGAGGAATAAGGAACGCCGGTATCTTGAACCTTGCAAGTGGAAGAATGCTCATCTCTCAGATTCGCAATTAATTACATTACTAGCTGAAATACCCAGCGTTGCCCGGGATGACAATAGTTTTTTAAATTAACAAGCAATGAAGACTCACTAATGTGCTTGTATTGCGGTCTTGCATGTATGTTATGATCCAGTTGACACTCGGAACTGGCCAACTCTGTTTAACTTCATAAGCAACAGTGGGGTCGGCCGTGCTCAGACATAAAGAATGCTGGCAGTCACCTCTAGTTCGCCCTCTGGTGGTTGTTCCAACTGTCAACTGGATGTTAACATGCATACAAGACCATAAGATCACCAGTAACCTACCCAGCAGGGGGTGGGTTAGGGTTGATGTCACCTTACAGTATTTTTAGTTGACCAATGAAAAACATGTGGACCTAGTTTCATGAAAATCGCTCCAGCCGTTCGAAAGTGATGCTGGAACATACATACCTACACACACACACTCGCCTAAAGGATTATTAGGAACACCATACTAAATGCGGTGTTTGACCCCCTTTCGCCTTCAGAACTGCCTTAATTCTACGTGGCATTGATTCAACAAGGTGCTGTAATGCATTCTTTAGAAATGTTGGCCCATATTGATAGGATAGCATCTTGCAGTAGGAGATTTGTGGGATGCACATCCAGGGCACGAAGCTCCCGTTCCACCACATCCCAAAGATGCTCTATTGGGTTGAGATCTGGTGACTGTGGGGGGCATTTTAGTACAGTGAACTCATTGTCATGTTCAAGAAACCAATTGGAAATGATTCGAGCTTTGTGACATGGTGCATTATCCTGCTGGAAGTAGCCATCAGAGGATGGGTACATGGTGGTCATGAAGGGATGGACATGGTCAGAAACAATGCTCAAGTAGCCGTGGCATTTAAACGATGCCCAATTGGCACTAAGGGGCCTAAAGTGTGCCAAGAAAACATCCCCCACACCATTGCACCACCACCACCAGCCTGCACAGTGGTAACAAGGCATGATGGATCCATGTTCTCATTCTGTTTACGCCAAATTCTGACTCTACCATTTGAATGTCTCAACAGAAATCGAGACTCATCAGACCAGGCAACATTTTTCCAGTCTTCAACTGTCCAATTTTGGTGAGCTCGTGCAAATTGTAGCTTCTTTTTCCTATTTGTAGTGGAGATGAGTGGTACCCGGTGGGGTCTTCTGCTGTTGTAGCCCATCCGCCTCAAGGTTGTGCGTGTTGTGGCTTCACAAATACTTTGCTGCATACCTCGGTTGTAACGAGTGGTTATTTCAGTCAAAGTTGCTCTTCTATCAGCTTGATTCAGTCGGCCCATTCTCTTCTGACCTCTAGCATCAACAAGGCATTTTCGCCCACAGGACTGCCGCATACTGGATGTTTTTCCCTTTTCACACCATTCTTTGTAAACCCTAGAAATGGTTTTGCGTGAAAATCCCAGTAACTGAGCAGATTGTGAAATACTCAGACTGGCCCGTCTGGCACCAACAACCATGCCACGCTCCAAATTGCTTAAATCACCTTTCTTTCCCATTCTGACATTCAGTTTGGAGTTCAGGAGATTGTCTTGACCAGGACCACACCCCAAAATGCATTGAAGCAACTGCCATGTGATTGGTTGATTAGATAATTGCATTAATGAGGAATTGAACAGGTGTTCCCAATAATCCTTTAGGTTAGTGTACATTGACTTTTACATATAGATAGAGAAAGATAGAGATAAATATCGTATTTTTTGCTCCGTAAGACGCACTTTTTTTCTCCCAAAAGTGGGTGGAAATGTCTGTGTGTCTTATGGAGCAAATATTGCGTCACAGACCATGATGTGTATTACCTGGCAAAACTCGACATCCAAGGGTAGAGGGCGACAATCAGCTGTTAATGGCGACAAAACTCACCGTTACGTTACAGGCATTCCCTCTCTGCTTGGAGGACTGTTAGACGCATTGACTCGGCATCTAATCCTTGCGTGTGCGTGAGTTACAAAATGTAAACAAATGTAAACAAAGGCAAGATAATGAGCAAAGCGAGTGCAGACAACGAAATACTCGGCAGACGATATTTTGCGCATTATCGTTGAGTCGGACTCTGATTTTTCAGAATCTGATTTTGTTGACAGCGATCAGGCGATTGAGCAAGAGAGTGAGGAACTGGCATCAGCTGATTGGACACCAGCCTATGCCGCCCTGGCTGATTGGCTGCCAGCTGAGTGCATTCGCGTAGCCGATGCACCTACTGCAAGGTTTGTGTGGGAGGAATAACATTGATCCATGGGAGCCACACTGGCTACCGGACTTCACAAGACGGCATGGCTTGCTGTTGGACACAACAGATTACCGGCTGTTGGACTACTTCAGGCTGTTCTTTCCTGAAGCTGCCTTTCAGCTTCTGTCAGACGAGACAAACAGGTATGCAGAGCGATTTTTTGAATCACGGGTTGCGTTTATACCACATTCTCATTATTCCCACAACAAAAGATGAGATGAAGGGCTTTGTGGCATTACAAATAGAGATGGGACTAGACTGGCGATATAACTTCAGGGAGCATTGGTCCAAATGTGCTTTGTCCCCTGGTAGCTTTGGACAGGTTATGCCGCGTGATAGATACGTGCTCCTGCAAAGTGATTGTGAGCAACTGAGCTTCATAAATACTGGCACTAGTGTTGAGGAGTTCTTGGGGTTTCCAGAAAACTAAAAGAGTGTTTGAACCTTAAAGTCTTTCCTCGTTTGTTAATGACAGTGACAATGGTTCTTAATACCGCTGTTGACTTTACATGGTTGAAATATTATTCTGCTATATTTTGTTAAATATATTAGTACACCATTTGGTTTAAAATATTTTTTTTTCTTGTTTTCTTTCTCTAAGCCTAGGTGTGTCTTATGGTGCGAAAAGTACGATATATAGATAGATCTAGTCAGTGACTCATTTTCCAACCTGCTATATCCTAATACAGGGTCATATGGGGAGGGGGGGGGGTCTGCTGAAGCCAATCCCAGCCAGCACAGGGCATGAGGCAGGATTAAATCCCAGGCAGGGTGCCAGCCCACCGCAGGGCACACACCAAGGACAATTTAGAATCGCCAATGCACGATTGGACTATGGGACGAAACCCACGCATACACGGGGAGAACATGCAAACTCCACGCAGGGAGGACCCGGGAAGCGAACCCACGTCTCCTTACTGCGAGGCAGCAGCGCTACCACTGCGCCACCGTGCTGCCCTAGATAGATATAGATAGGTATACCTTGATAGAATCTGGGTGTGGAGGTGTGAAGTGTGTGTTCTGCCCTGAGTCTGTCAGACAGCACAGCAGCACGTTCCTGGCTTGAGACAGTTGGAAAAAGTGAAACTGTGTTGAACAGTTGTCATGGAGTCACTTAGTTTGTCATTTTGAGGTGTGTAACCTGACATCTTGCAGGTGATGAGATCAGCAACTGCGGTGCGATCTGCACTGGCAATCTGAAGGTTGCTGGTTCGAATCCCGTAAATGTCAAAAGGGACTCTGCTGTTTTGGGCCCTTGAGCAAGGCCCTTAACCTGCAATTGCTGAGCGCTTTGAGTAGAGAGAAAAGCGCTATATAAATGCAAAGAATTATTACTATTAGAAGTCTGACTAGAAAGCATGTAATGTGCTTCATCAGAAACTTGAGTCAGTGCCATTATTGGGAGTTGTTTTTCCTCCAGGGGAATTTATTTTATTGACTGTACCTGCACTTTATTCCACCCTGGGCAGTGCCAAGCACCCTTGCTGCAGTGAATGTAAAACGTCTACACACACTCTTGTAACAATGGTGGGTTTTTGTGATGTAAAACAATGAAACCAAGCTAAATCAGGTTAGAACTTTTTCTATCATTTATTGTGAAATTGCAAGCCATACACAGACAATCAAAACAAATCTGAAATGGCGGCGGGGGAATAAATTTAAACATACAGTACTTAGAAGGGCCGTGTCAACTTTTTGTAGCCACTATAGTTTATTATAATGGCGGAAGTCCCTGCACATGAGATGATCTGAAGTTTGGGCTAACTGAAACCTAAACACTTGTCCAGTGGGATTAAACTACTTACTAATATTAAAAATGTTCATACTTTACAGCTGTTGGCCATTTTTACGTCTGCTTAAACTCTTACTGTCCTCTCCGTCTTTGTTTTTAATCTTTCACCTTTTCTCCTTGTGTGGCAAAGCACATTTAATTGATAGGAACGCAGAGCTTTTTGATTTCCGAGTAACCTTGAATGTTGTTTTGCAGGCGTGAACATTGACCTTAGAGAAACATGCCGACTCGATATCGGCTCTCTCATATCAGCTGCTAGGAGCACCTTTACTTGTTTTTTCAGTAAAGCAGCAGTGTTAAGCAGGTTTTTTTTGTTTGGATTGTCTCACTCGTTTTTTCCACAAATACTTTCATTCTCATTAAGATCAGTAAACTCTTGAGTTTAACCTCAAAACCATGGCTGTTGGAGATTTTAGAGTGATGTTTATATTGTTTATTTAACAATTGACTTGTGGACTTGTCTCTGCACTTGATATTACCAGGACATACTAATGAAACAGTGGTGCTTATCAGCTGATGTCAAAATTACAACCCAAAATTTTAACAACATAGAAGAGATTCAAGTTAATTATAATAATAATTCTTTGCATTTATATAACACTTTTCTCACTACTCAAAGTGCTCAGCAATATAAGGTTAAGGGCCTTGCTCAAGGGCCCAACAGAGCAGAGTTCCTATTGGCATTTATGGGATTCGAACCGGCAACCTTCCGATTACCAGTGCAGATCAGTTTGCACGATATATGTACTTAAATATATGTGAAGTCCCGAACTTAAAATTAAACTTTTAGGTGAAAAAGATGTTTTTAAAATTCAGTCTTTCCAGACTTTTTAACCTTTGCCAGTAGTTTTTCTTTAAGACTAGACAGACTGTTGATCACGATTGTAAGTGCTAAAATAGAAGACTTGCACAGTCAACCAGATTGCATCTGTGTAGTCAATTACGTTAATCCTGAAAGTCCCAGCATAGGCTTGTTCACAGGCAGCGTATCCTTCTACTTATAATGAGAGGAACATGGCAGACACACACAAGAGCCGCTTGTGTTAATGTGAGGTTTGGCACCTGCATGGAAACTCAGCCCTAATTTGATCCTCGCATTTCCCCTAAGTGGTGGTTTTACAAAAGAGAATCCAATCCAAACTCATTTCTAGCAAAGAAAAAATATTGCTTGTATTATGAATATCCAAATACCCCTATGTCTACATACATAAAAAATAAACTAAATCAATAATAATCATCAGTAACTTCTCATATAATACCACTTCACTAGTATCAGAAGATAAAATATGAATTCAAGGATTGCAGTTTAGACAGTTAATATTCAAGCACAAAAGCAAAACTGTTTGATAAATGGAAAATATGAATATAAACTGCTCAAAAAAAATGAAAGGAACACTTTTTAATCCGAGTATAGCATCAAGTCAAATGACACTTGTAGGCTGTTGAACTGGTCAGTGAAGTAGCAGAGGGGCTTGCTAATCAGTTTCAGCTGCTTTGGTGTTCATGAAATGCACAGCAGGTGCACTAGAGGGGCAACAATGAGACGACCCCCAAAACAGGTGGAGGCCACTGACATTTTTCCCTCCTCAGCTTGTTTTGCATTTGGCTACGGTCAGTGTCACTACTGGTAGCATGAGGCCATACCTGGAACCAACAGAGCTGGCACAGGTAGTCCAGCTTCTCCAGGATGGGAGGCACGTCAATACGTGGCATTGCCAGAAGGTTTGCTGTGTCTCCCAGCACAGTCTCAAGGCCATGGAAGAGATTCCAAGAGACAGGCAGTTACTCCAGGAGAGCAGGACAGGGCCCCCTGTAGAAGGTCTATAACCCATCAGCAGGACCCACCAGTATCTGCTCCTTTGGGCAAGGAGGAACAGGATGGGCACTGCCAGAGCCTACAGAATGACTTCCATCAGGCAGGCCACTGGTGTGAATGTCTCTGACCAAACAATCAGAAGCAGACTTCATGAGGGTGGCCTGAGGGCCCGATGTCCTCTAGTGGGCCCTGTGGTCACTGCGCACCTGGCACCATGGAGCTCGGTTGGCATTTGCCATAGAATACCAGAATTGGCAGCTCCAACGCTGGTGCCGTATGCTTTTCACAGATGAGAGCGGGTTCACCCTGAGCACATCAGACAGACATGAAAGCGGGGGTAGACGGAAGGTGCATACAAACTACTGAGTACAATTTGGAATTGAGTTGCTGAAATGAAATTTCGTCCAAATGGATTCGCCTGCCTGCCCCATTTTTTCCATTTGATTTTCGGGGTGTATTTGAGTTCAGCCCCCTGTACGTTCATCATTTTCATTTCTGTCTTTTCGTTCCTAACACATCACCCATACGCGTATTAGTCCATAGCAGTAGAGAGAGCCAGCAGGAGTTTTTTCTCCACTGAGGTCTGATTTGTTTTCAAAGTGTTCCTTTAATTATCTTTTAAATATATATATGTGTGTGTGTGTGTATATATGTGTATATATATATATATATATATATATATATATATATATATGTATATGTGTATATATGTGTGTGTGTGTATATGTATGTATGTATGTATGTTCATATATACATACATGTATACATGTGTATATATACATACACTAGGGGGCTTTGCCCCCTGCTTGCTTTGCTCACACACTCACACACACACCAATATATATATTTATAAATAACTATAATTCTGTTTACACACAAACACCAGCCACTTTATTAGGTACACCTTGCTGGTACCGGATTAGACCTCCTTTTGCCTTCAGGACTGCCATTATTCTTTGTGGCATAGATAAAGGTGCAGGAAACATTCCTCTGGGATTTTTGTTCATTTTGAAATGATAGTATCACGTACTTGCTTCAGATATGTTGGCCGCATATCCGTGATGCAAATCTCCTGTTCCAAAACGTGCTCTGTTGGGTTTATTTCTGGTGACTGTGGAGGCCATTTTGTATCCAGTGAAATCTTTGTCATGTTCAAGAAACCAGTTTGACTTGATATCTGAGCTTTGTGACATGGGGCGTTGTGCTGCTGCAAGTAGCCATCAGACGATGGGTACACTGTGGTCACAAAAGGATGGGATGGCTGGTGCTATATGAAGGGTTTTCAGGTATGGTGAGTTCAGGTGCAATCTCTTTTACATTCTGTCATTAGAATATTAGAACAATCTGAATGAGAACAGGCTATTCAGTCCAACAGTCCTATCCACTGAATTCTTCCAAAATAACATCAAGTCGAGTTTTGAAAGCCTACTCAATCAATCAATCAACATTTATTTATATAGCACATATTCATACAAAAAAATGTAGCTCAAAGTGCTTTACAAAATGAATAGAAAAATAGAAGACACAATAAAAGATAAACATAAGTCAACATTAATTAACATAGAATAAGAGTAAGGTCCGATGGCCAGGGTGGACAGAAAAACATAAAAAACTCCAAAGGCTGGAGAAAAAATAAAATCTGTAGGGGTTCCAGACCAAGAGACCGCCCAGTCCCTCTGGGCAATCTACCTAACATAAGTCAAACAGTCCTCTTTGTATTTAGGGTTTTCATGGAAGGACCTGATGATGATGGTCACGTAGACTTCTGGCTTTCAGTCCATCAATGTTGGAACATCATGATGCTTTGAGTAGGTGGAGGTGGCGCAGGCCGCCACCACAAAGAAACCGGAAAAAGAAACAGAAGAGAGAGTTGGGGTCAGTACGGATTTTGGAGCCACTGTGAATAGTTATTATTATTAGAATTGAACATACAGAGTATCAGTATTAAGTTAAAGTGAAGTTATAAAAAGGCCATGTTAAAGTAATGTGTTTTCAGCAGTGTTTTAAAGTGCTCTGCTGTATCAGCCTGGTGATATTGGCAGGCTATTCCAGATTTTAGGTGCATAACAGCAGAAGGCCGCCCGCCTCACCACTTCTTTTAAATTTAGCTTTTGGAATTCTAAGGAGACACTCATTTGAAGATCTAAGGTTACGATTTGGAATATAAGATGTCAGACACTCCGATATATAAGATGGAGCAGATTATTTAAGGCTTTATAAACCATAAGCAGAATTTTAAAGTCAATCCTGAATGACACAGGCAACCAGTGTAGTGACATCAAAACTGGAGAAATGTGTTCGGATTTTCTTTTCCCAGTTAGGATTCTAGCAGCTGCATACTGTGTACTGTGCACCACATCACTTGCTAGCCCCTTTCATGTGTCTGTGGATCTTTGCTTATTGTGGTAATTAAAACATGATACGTCACACACAGGACTGTCTTCTCTTTGCGAGGTGCAAAACATCCGCATTCCTCATTTCTTCTTGCTGCATTATATACTTTTGGGTGGGTTGTCAGCCTGGGGCATTCATTTCTGTGAGCCCCAAGTATCGATTGTATGTTCATGAGAACATTTTGTCACTTAAAAAGAAAAAGTAAATGGCTTGTGAATGCACACAAAAGTTAGAATGCACTGGCTGTTTGCCTATCATTGTTCGCTGTTTGAAAGATGAATACATTCTGCTGTTAGGTTGAAGTTTTTATCTCTAAAGCTTTTGATGCAGTTAAGATATTTAGGGCACCGGAACAGGGCTACAAGCATGACCTAAATAAAACCAAAAGACTTTGTATGGTAATTATGAATTAAGTCAATAACCTGGAATTTAATTATTGCCTAGACATTCATGGTTCAGGACAGTTTACAAAGAGGTGTTCAGTGTGAAATTGTTCTTCTTGCAGTTTGAGTTATTAACAGGTTAGGCGTCTTTAACTAATCCCAAGATGCTGCACTTGGGTGTTTATTTGTAGTTAAGGGTTGGTCTGGGTTTCGACTGTAGGTTTTGTTTTTACAGACTGCTTACATCGTTTGAGGATTTTTTTGTATCCTTTTGTCTTTAAGCTAAGCACTTAGTCATATTTCTTCTATGTAATCAGCCAACATGAGATTTGCACAAATATAAGATGAAATAAACTTTGGTGAAAGGGCCTCAGGAGATACATTTTTACTTAAGAAGTCAAATGTTGTGAATGCTTAGGCCTGGCAGATTGGTTGTGTGAGTTTGTTTTTTTTTTTGGTCATTTCATTTTCGGTTCCTACTTATGCAGGTGCAATCCCTGAAGAAACTTGGTCTTTAGCTTACCACTGTGATGGTAATGATACTATCGTTTTAATTCTCAGAAGTTTTAAGCTTCACAAGAAGCTAACTGCAGTTGAGGCTAATTCAGTCCACAGCTTTATTTGGTGCATCTCAAACCTTTTCATATACCTAACCTCTTTGGACAAGATCTCAATACTCTATGGGGAGAATATCTTTCAGTTTAAGTCAAGACTTGTTGTAACAGATTAACGGGAGACATCAGATTACCATACAGTCATGTCAGCATCCAGGGTTCCTCTTGCAAAAGGCGTATTAAGCACAAGATACTCGTATCTGCAGGTACTCCTTACCTCCATGGGCCTAGGGTGTGCCCCAAGATTTGCAAGTTGTTATTGGAGATTGTTTGACAAAGCTTACTTTGAAATAATCCAACACTTCATATAATGACCCATTTGCTGCCATTTCCTTGCTTGTTAGATCAAGAAAGACGACTTTCCAAATCGCTTTCCTAAATGTAGGTTATCAAATCAATAAAGGCTTCAGTATGGATATCATTGTTAATTTTTGGGGTAGTTACATTTAAACACAAATGGAGGTCTTAGAATCTTGAAAGTACCCATTAAGAGAATGACCTGGGAGCCATAGTGGAGCGGTCACTATCAACATCCAGACAGTAGACAGGGACCATTAAAAAGGCTAACAGAATGTCAGGTTATTTAGCGCCTTCATGTGCACAGTACAAGTCCAAGGGAGTTCTGGTCAAACTTTATAACACACTGGTGAGGCCTCATCTGGAGTCCTGGGTGCAGTTTTGGTCTGCAAGCTACAAAAAGGACATAGCTGTGCTAGGAAAGGTCCAGAGAGGAGCGACAAGGCTGATTGAGGGCTAAAGGACAAGAGTTATGAAGAAGGATTTAAAGAGCTGAGCTTTTAGAGTTTAAGCAAACCGATTAAGCGGTAACCTGATTGATGAAAGGAGTTAGTACCTGGGAGTACTTTAAAATGAGGGTCTCAAGAAAATGGCAGGCATGGTTAGATACATGAGGGCAGATTTATACAAACGTTAGGAAGTTTTTTTTTTTTTCTTTGCACAGAAAAAGCATTGATACATGGAATAAGTGACAAAAGTAGTGTGCGAGACAGCAGGACTTTAGGGAACTCGACTTGATATACAGGGTACGCAGAAAAACACTCCTTGATTTTAAATGGTTACAAAATCAAAATTTATTGGAATATTCTTTCACCTTTGAGGCTACAGTTTCATCAACTCAAAGTTACATATGGTATCCGTTGATTACATACACTCGATGTGCGCTCCACCTGTTACTTGGCAAGTATCGATGCGATAATCAAGCTCGGACCAGACTCTAAGAAACATATCCGGTGTGATTGCGTTTATAGCTTCAGTGATGTGTTCCTGCAGATCACCCATAGTTGTGGTTAGTGGACACTCTCTGTCTTTCACGTACCCCCAAAGGGAAAGTCACAAACAGTAATGTCCGGTGATCTCGGGTGCCACTTGAGGAAAACCAGGTCATTTTGTCTTGTGCGACCAATCCATCTGTTTGGCAGGCGGTTGTTGAGAAAATTACGGACAACGAGATGCCAGTGCGGTGGTGCCCCATCTTGTTGAAAATGATAGTCGCCTACCTCACTAAGTTGTGGAAAAGAAGAACTGTTTTGAGTTAATGTATTTGCTGCCATCTTATTTTGAAACATATTCCAATAAGTTTTGATTTTGTAACCATTTAAAATCAAGGAGTGTTTTTGTGGGTACCCTGTATAATTCATTTATTTTTCTCTTTTAATAGGAACTTTTATTAAGAAACCCAGAGCATTGTAAAATTTGCAAATATGATGAGGTTTAAACAAAACTCCTAGCATGCAGCATGTAAAGAGGTAGAGTATATACAAATACATTATAATTATGTAATTATAATGGTTTGTAATATAATTATACTGTAATAATTTAGACGCTTAAGGGTGCCTACATTTTAATACCACCGTTCTGCACCAAAATCCTCCCATACAAAAATAACGATGCACTGTATAGATCTAGGTCTGCTAGAGTCATTTCCGAACTTGAAATGTCTCTACCACAAACCATTTCCATGAGATTTTGGATTCAGAGAGAAAAGCTGTTTACTTAAAAAAAATCAGTTATATGTTTCATTACCAAAGTGTTTTTTTTTTCTTCTCCGAATACTTGCCGTGTTCAGCTGACGAATAGCAGTCTTTCTTGCACATAATTTTAGTTGAGGTTGCACATTTCTTGTTCTCAATCCGTATTTTCTTTTCCTCCATTCTTATTCCTTTAGAATAGCCAGGAATTTACATTTAGAAGGTTAGAAATAAGTCTTTTTATTGTGTAGAAAAAAGAAAACTGCTGTTTGCACAGAAACAAGTAAGTTCGGGTTGATTTATCTATTGTCCTGACTAGGTAATGAGTAATAAACTGTAAAAGACTCCACAGCCTTCCTTTATTGAGACTACAAAAGTTAATTGATTTTACTTATTTTTAGAGGGATAGATAGAATATAAATGGAAGTGGGGTGGAATCACGCTCGCAGAATAAATCCCCCTGCCTTGCACTCCCAGTGTTCAATAGCATCTCCGCTGTCTTGATGCCAAAGGTCATTTTGGCAGACTGGTGGCTGTGTGACTAAAGGTCTGTATTGGTAACTAGAAGGTTACTGGTGCAAATCCCATTACTGCCAGAAGGGATCTTACTCTGTTGGGCCCTTGAGCAAGACACTTAACCTGAAAATTGCTCCAGGGGGAAACTGTGTATGATTGCTGACCCTGCACTCTAGTCTCCGAAGTTCCTGTGAAAATCCTTTTGGGGATTAAGAAAATACATCAAGTAATATCAAAAATCCAATTTTTAAATTCATCTTATAGAAGTGAGGTATGTTATCTTCCTTCACTAACAAACCAAACCATTTTTGTGCTATTTCTGGAGAATTCACCTTGGTAGCACAACAAAAAGTCACTTCCACCAGTTGTGAGAAAAGCCTACCATCTTTATTTCACAGAATGGGTGATCAGAATAAAGTTTGGGTTGCTAAATTTTAAAGTTTTTTTTTTCCTTCACTAAAATAGCGTGTTTGTTTTAAACCTTCATCTCTCAAAAACTCATAAGAGCAATCCTTTAACTATTTGAGGCTGAATATTTCTTCCAAAAAACAGTTTTCTGAAAAGCACACAAAGCAACGGTTTAACACTGGAATCCACATTAAACGTCTGTTGCTGCGTACTGTGGCACAATGCATCACAATCTGGTTTGTTCCTCTTGCCACTAAGTGGCGGTCCTTCCAGACGAACGTTGCCGTAGGTGTGTCAGATACATGAACCTGTTCGGCATCTCGATCAGCTGATGCTGGTAGCTCATGTTCGTTTTCGATCACTTCTATCAAAATCCAGTTCAGAGAGAATATTCAAAATGTCGTCCGTGGGGTATTTTGCTTTATGCATTCGCTTCAATCTCTCACCAGATGTCGATGCCGTTCTTGCCCTTGTTTACTCCTCGCTGCTCACATGAGGAACACTGGGAATCTCGGTCAAACCAATGAAGCTAATTTTCCTTCTAACAAAGAAAGTCTAACTAAAACATAATGGCGGGTTTTGTCACCGTTTACAGCTCATTACCACTGTCAATCCCTTCTTTTGACAAAAGTTGACATCTGCCTTGAAAGACTTAGTAAGATATAGATTCAGCACCCACAAATCTATGAAGAACACCTAAAGGTTTTCACAGGAGCAACTTTTTTTTTTTTCTTTTTTACAGACCAATATAATTGACTGGAAAGGTATGACTATAATTAGCCTAGCCCTGTTGGCAAGAAAAAGGGAAAAAAAGTTAAAATTCCAGGAGTAAATGATAATTTTGCTATCTTTACACTGAAGTATGTGATACGCTTGTGCTTTTTACTTCAGACTTCTAAGGGTGATTTTTGCCAGATTAGTCTAATAGTCTCCTGACTGTGACCTTAGTCTGTCCTCAGATTGTCATTTGTTATTCCGTGTTTAATCTTATTCTTGAGCACACTAGCCTGTTGTATGGAATGAACGCCGAGGTGACTTTGCTGCCCTTAGCACCTGATGGAGTGTGCTGCCAGACTTCAGGCCTTTCCTTTGGCATCTCTCCAGTTAACTGTCATCTCGGAAACTAGTGGCCACTGTTTTTCCTCAATAATTGCTGTAGCTGCGTTTTTCCAAAATTACCAAAGTAACTTAAAAATGGGATTCGACTAAAGCCTGACGTGCTGAAATGATTCCATAGAAAAATTATCTTTGTTTTTTTAAGTTTTAGCTAAAATTCAAAGTAAAAGAGTTCACACAAAAAAGATAATTAAAATAGCAAAAAAAAAAAAAGTTGTGTTCAAAGCTTAAATCTTGCTACATTTCTTTGTTTGCTTCAGGGCTGTGGAGTCGGAGTCGAGGAGTCGGAGACAATTTTTTGGTACCTGGACTCCTACTAAATTTAAATGGGAATTAAAGTAAGTTGAAATGTCCCAATTCACAAACCGTCCTAATGAACTACTTCTCTGCTGTAAGAATGAAGCCCAATGCATGCACAAAACGAACATGTCAAGTAACCATGAAGCATGCTTTTCATTGACTGTATGCGTCACTATATGGGATGTAATGCACAGGTAACGTGCGGCACCGCTTTCCATTGTGTCGTGTTCCACTGTTACAGGGAACTGTGAACCTAGCCTAAAGCCCCCCATACATTTACAGATGCACTGCCGATTTTTCGGCCATTCAACGAGTCATCACGCGTCAAACGCCTGAAAAATCATCTGGTATGTTCTCAGCTCCGTCGGCTCCCCTTCGCTATGTGCTAGTGAAGGGGCCGGCGAGCCGAGAACACAGATCTCCCTACCTGTCTCCAGCAGAGGCTCGTTCTGCTGATCAGCTGGCCGGTGAGTGACACGATGCACTAAACTTCCGGCTGGCTGACAGAGGAAACGGCCACTGCAGCAGACAGAGGCATCACATTACTTTGGATGGGGGCGGTGGTCGAGATTTTCGGCAAGCTGGATCTGCCCGTCCATTTGGACACCCGCAATCTGCGGCCGCCAATCAATTGTGTTTGTCTTTAATCTGGCATTATAGTAGAGTGTTGGCTTCCTAGCCAGTAGTTCTGTGGTGAAATGACATGTGTGTTGCCTTCCTTTCCTTCAATGGATGTAGAAAATACATTAGCATAGTATATACATACAGAGGAGTCGGAAGATTTAGAAACTGAGGAGTCGGAGTCGGAGCATTTATCTACCGACTTCACAGCCCTGGTTTGCTTATTCATTTCCAAATGTTTCTGAACCATTTCAAAATGACAGTCAGAAAACTGTAAGCCTATCCCATTTCAAAGTTGAAAATGGGTCTTTTAAGCCCCTGCGTACCGAGACCACCTGCTCTAAACAACGACTGATTGAATTAGCACAGTGTATCTCAGTTAAAGCAAGAAAGTTCTATCTCCTAGTAACTTATAAGGGGAAAGATCTATGTCTATGATATATGTCTATGACTATGAAAGAAATTTATTTTCTATTCAAATTAAGCAAACATTAATATGAGTTTAACTCAAAACTTTAACTTTCTAAGATTGGCTCTTAGAATTGCAGTATTTTTTTTTTTTTTTGGAAAGACTGAGCAGAGACACTCACATTTTCACAAGACGTGTGTATTAGTAATGGGAGAATGCACCATTGTAGAGCCAGACTGTTCTATTCAATCTGAGAGAAACTTAGGTGCTTTGTTTGTCTTTGTGGTATTTCACACGTGTGTGTGTGTGTGTGTGTGTGTGTGTGTACACAGATACAGAGGAGCCTTGGGTCACGAATGTCTCGGACCATGTACATATCGGGTTATGACCAAAAAGTTTGCCAGACTTTTGCATCTGTTCACGACCACACACTCGGGTGACGAACAAGCCAGTTTCTCTTCCGGTTTGTACGTGCCGATGATTTCCACACGTGTTCGGTCTCCCCCTGTGCATTCCCTGTGCAGAGAGTGAGAGCGAGAGAGAGCGCGAGCTGGCCACGTAAGGCCGAGAAGGCAGTTAAAGAATCCACCGGGCTTGTTTTTAAAGAGGCTGATTCGAGCATTGTTTTAATCTCATTGTATTTAATGAAGACTTTTTTCTGTTGGATTTTAACCTCCACTTCACTTCTGTTTACAACGATTGGTTCGTAGCGTGCAACGTTACTTTTCTTGTTGCTTATTAAATTACGGATTTTTCAAATGTTCATGTTTTTCCCTGTGCTTAAAACTCATTTTAAAAAAATGTTTACAGCTACCGGTTCGTAAGGTTGTAGCGTGAATTCTTGCAATGTTACTTTTCTCTGTTCAAGGTTTTCTCAGTGTTATTCAATGTTTTTACATTTAGTTTACTATTACGCTTTGCATTCTGTGGTGTAATTAACTATTTTTGTGCTTACAAATCTTTAAAAAAAATATATATATTTACATATAGTTTATACAGTCTGGAACAGATTAATTGTATTTACATACAATCCTATGGGGGGAATTACTTCGGGTTACGGAATTGCGGTCGTGACCCAAGGTTCCACTGTATATGGACAGTATGTACACACACATACATATACAGTGCCTATAAAAGGTATTCATCCTCCTGAGTGTTTCCCATTACACAACATTGAAATACAATGGATTTAATTTGACCTTTTTGATACTGATCAAAAGAATATTAAGTTGAAACATCTCAGCGAAGTGGTGTAAATTACTTACAATTGTAAAACCCAAACTAATCGATAAATTATAAGCAGCTGAAATGAGCCAGTTTCTCTGCAGGGTGCCAGGGCTCTAGAGAGCGGGTGAGATACACAGACATCCAGGAGAACCACTGACCTCCGCATTGAGACGAGCCAATTGAGGTGGTTTGGAGATCTAATACAGATTCCTTCCAAAACCCTCTCAGTGGAGGTTTTTTGGGCACAACCAACTGGTGGGAGACCCTGGTGAAAACCCAGGGCTCACTGAGGATTTTATTTTCCAGATGACCTTGTTACACCATGGTGTATCCCACAGTAGGAGTTGGCAAGTGTGGCTGGGGAAAAGGACATATGGGCCTTGCTGACGTTGCCCCTGTGACCTGGTTTCAGATAAGCAGTGGAAAATGAGAAAGAAAAAAAATATATATAGTTGATAACTTAAATATTCGGCCTCTTCAAGTCAATAACTCTGTAGATGGCAGCCATGACAGCCTTGAGCCTTTGTACTCCGGTGTCTGTCTCTCTCTCTCTCTGTCAACTCTTCCATTTTTCCTAATTAATCTCTGTAAAACTGCTCAAGCTGTGTCAGGTGGTATGGTGATCATGAGTGAACAGTCTCGAGTCCTGCCACACATTTGTAGTTGGTATTTGATCTGGACTCTGACTTGGCCACTGCAGGACTTTAATTTTGTTGTTAGCTGTTCCAGTGTACAGTGGGTACGGAAAGTATTCAGACCCCCTTCAATTTTTCACTCTGTTATATTGCAGCCATTTGCTAAAATCATTTAAATTATTTTTTTTCCCTCATTGATGTACACACAGCACCCCATATTGACAGACAAAAAAAAAGAATTTTTGAAATTGTTGCAGATTTATTAAAAAAAAACTGATATCACATGGTCCTAAGTATTCAGACCCTTTGCTGTGACACTCATATATTTATTTCCATTTCTCCTGATCATCCTTGAGATCACCTTCATTTGAGTCCAGCTGTGTTTGATTCTACTGATTGGACTTGATTAGAAAAGCCACACACCTGTCTATATAAGACCTTACAGCTCACAATGCATGTCAGAGCAAATGAGAATCATGAGGTCAAAGGAACTGCCTGAAGAGCTCAGAGGCAGAATTGTGGCAAGGCACAGATCTGGCCAAGGTTACAAAAAAATTTCTGCTGCACTTAAGGTTCCCAAGAGCACAGTGGCCTCCATAATCCTTAAATGGAAGACGTTTGGGATGACCAGAACCCTTCCTAGAGCTGGCCGTCCGGCCAAGCTGAGCTACCGGGGGAGAGAGGTAAAGAAGAACCCAAAGATCACTTTGGATGAGCTCCAGAGATGCAGTCAGGAGATGGGAGAAAGTTGTAGAAAGTCAACCATCACTGCAGCCCTCCACCAGTCAGGGCTTTTTGGCAGAGTGGCCTGTCGGAAGCCTCTCCTCAGTGCAAGACACTTGACAGCCCTCATGGAATTTGCTAAAAGACACCTGAAGGACTCTGAGATGGTGAGAAATAAGATTGTCTGGTCTGATGAGACCAAGATAGAACTTTTTGGCCTTAATTCTAAGCAGTATATGTGGAGACAACTGCTCATCACTTGTCCAATACAGTCCCCACAGTGAAGCATGGCGGTGGCAGCATCATGCTGTGGGGGTGTTTTTCAGCTGCAGGGACAGGACGACTGGTTTCAATCGAGGGAAAGATGAATGCGGCCAAGTACAGGGATATCCTGGACAAAAACCTTCTCCAGAGTGCTAAGGACCTCAGACTGGGCCGAAGGTTTACCTTCCAACAAGACAATGACCCTAAGCACACAGCTAAAATAACGAAGCAGTGGCTTCACAACAACTCTGTGACTGTTCTTGAATGGCCCAGCCAGAGCCCTGACTTAAACCCAATTGAGCATCTCTGGAGAGACCTAAAAATGGCTGTCCACCAACGTTTACCATCCAACCTGACAGAACTGGAGAGGATCCCCAAATCCAGGTGTGAAAAACTTGTTGCATCTTTCCCAAGAAGACTAATGGCTGTATTAGCTCAAAAGGGTGCTTCTACTAAATACTGAGCAAAGGGTCTGAATACTTAGGACCATGTGATATTTCAGTTTTTCTTTTTTAATAAATCTGCAACAATTTCAAAAATTATTTTTTTGTCTGTCAATATGGGCTGTGTGTACATTAATGAGGAAAAAAATGTATTTAAATGATTTTAGCAAATGGCTGCCATATAACAAAGAGTGAAACACTGAAGGGGGTCTGAATACTTTCCGTACCCGCTGTAGCTTTTGCTTTATGCTTCAGGCCGTTGATTTTATTTCAAGGTGCAGGTTACTTGCAGACCACATTAGGTTTTCCTCCAGGATTTCCTCTATTTTGCTGCATTCATTTCACCCTCACAAGCTTTGGTAGGACCTGATGCAGAGAGCCAGCCCCACATCATAATGCTATGGACACCAAGCTTCATGCCGCATTTTTGGTAATGTGCATTACAACACAGTGTGTTGGCCATAAAAGCTGAATTTTTGGTCACATCAGACAAGGGAGAACTTAATTCTAGCTGGCTTCAGAGTTTCCCATATGCCTTCTACCAATGTGTGTTTTTTCTCTTTGCCCCTTTCCTGTGAAGCTGCAACTGATGAAGCACTAGGGTGTCAGTTGTTGTCATCAGAGTCTCTCCTATGTCGACCACTGTAGCTTGTAACTTTCAGAGTTCTCACTCGTCTTCAGTTTCTTGTGGACGGCCTACTCCAGCAGATTTACAGCTGATCCAGTCACTTTCCATTTTTTCACAGTTGATTTAGCTGGTTATTCAGTTACTTGGAAATATTTTCTTGTTTTCAACCCTCTGACTTGTTCTTTTCACTGGGGTGCTTGTGTTCTTTTGTCTTTTGTCTTCATTGTGTAGGTTAGTCAACCGTACTGACTGAACACAATTTGGCCCATCCACACACAGGCATATTTATTCTGCAGACAGGTGATCTCCATTGAAATAATTTGGCGACTTCTAAATCCAAGCGGCTGGACCAGTGAAGGATTTGGGAGTGTTGTATTGGAAGAACAAATATTTAGGGCTTTATACTTTTAATTATCTTTTAGTCCACTTTGCAGTGATTGGTTTTCATTTTGATGTCAGAGTTTTTCTGCTAATCGGTGTTGAAAAAACAAATTAAATGCACTAGGATTCAATGCTGCAGAATAATAAAATGAGGACTCCCAAATGGGTGAATACTTTTTATAGGCAATCTAATCTCAGAATGTCATATCCCATCCTATGTTTGTACAACGACATTACCACTTACAGAAATAAAGTAGATATCCTAACTGAGTAAATACAGGGAATGTGGTAACATGACGCGTGGAATTGTGAAACACTGAACTTAAGTCTTGAGCTCAGGTCGATGGGAACTTTTGATCAACTGTGTATGTGTGTGTATATATATATAAGCAATGTAAATGTCACCATAAGCAATGTAAATGTGCACACAGTTGCTTTCTAAAAGCATACTAAAGAGAATTTCAGGATGTGAACAACTACTTCTGCCAGTTCACAGTTCTTTACGTGTACTGTATAAAGAATGTCTGACAGGCCTAAACCAGCAGAGTCCATCTCGCTCAGAGCAGACTAAGGAGACAAAGATGAGTTTGTCATTGCAAATATCCATCACTTTACAAAATATAGGATAGGCGATGACAGTCTGAGGTCACATAGTAATGACACTGGTTTCTTCTGTGGTTTCTTCTCAACTACAGTAGGGTATTGGGGAGTGAAAAATGTGTACAATTCATTACAATTAAAAGATTTTATTTTTTTGCCTAATTAAAAAAAATTTAATTTTTATAGAGCTTTGTTACTCCTCATTCAATGTCTGTTTTCGTGTGTAGTGGCTTCTAAGTATTGTAAAAGAGCGAAAGACTAGAAAATTTATTACAACTTCAAGAATTTTTGTGTGTTTTTTTTTTTTGCCAGATACATTTCATAGCATTTCTTTTTTTCCCCGCATTCATATCCACAGTTACATCTTTCAAGTACCATATACACTCGCTCATAAGTTGGGACTTGATTTTACCGTATAAGTCGAATGCGGAAAACTCACGTTATTGGTCCAAGGGGGGTATATATATATATATATATATATATATATATATATATATATAGAGCACACAGCCTTTATTTTCTATGTGGGTGCGGTAATGCGCTGTATCAGCGTGTGCTCCTAACCTCTCTCTCTATTGTGCCTACGTGACCACACAGTAATACCTGAACTATTCTGAAGCGACATTTACACTAATTTGTGATTTTTTTCATACACCTTTATCATAAGAGCATCCCTTATCTACGATAAAGCGTTCGATCAGAAGAAAATATGAAGCTGGTTTTAAATTAAAAGTGGTTGAAGTAGTGAAAGAAATTGGTAACTGCGCTGCTGAAAAATTCGATGTGCCTGAGATACTGGTCTGAGATTGGAGGAGGCAAGAAGAAATAAATAAATAAGCATTGCAATTTTAAATGGGCGTACCAGTCGGGGTCTGATTTTATGATCGCTTTTTGACTTATACGTGAGTATATACGGTAACCAACACCAAACTTGATTGACAAAGCGTGCAAGTATAAAAGCAACCTAATCATTTTTACTAGAGGTGCCACGGGTGTGACTTGTCAGATGTGCTCTGTGTGTATGTGCCTGTTGAATGATGTGGCATGTGGCACACCTGCCCTGTATGTGAAGGTGTGCCTGGGAAAAGAAAGAAACCAACCCTCCCACCAAACCAAATGGCGGTGTTTTAACATTGTGCTGTCATTTGTTTTTTCCATTTCAAAGCTGATTAGAGAGAGGTCTTTGAGCTGCAGTTCCTTCTCGGTCACCTGCTAGTTCTTTGGAGAGCTGATGTCATTCAGTGCCCACTTTAGCTGATTCTGGCATTGTTTAGTTTTAACTTACTTAGTGTTTTTGGATTGAAACAAAGTGTTTTAATATATAGGATATTTAAATGATGTTTACAGTACATACAGAAAGTCTTTTTCATATTTTATGTTGCAGTCTTGGATAAAATTGTTTTAAATCCCCATTAATCAAAACTATACACCAGAACAACCAAGTTAAAATACAGTTTTTGAAATTATTGCAAATTTATTAAAATAAATACCAGAAATACTACCTTAATACAAGTTTTCTAACCTTTCAGTCAGCACTTAGTTGTGGCTTCCCATTCCAGCATGGAGTTGTCTTCCTATTGACGTGAGAAGTGTCACAAACACCTGCAATTGGGATTTTCTGCCATTCTTTTCTGAAGATCCTCAAGTTCTGTCAGGCTTTGTGAAGATGGTCAGTGGATAGCTATTTATAGGTCTCTCCAAAGATGTTCAGTTTGGTTTAAGTCCAGGTTGTAGCCAGGCCACTCAAAAGACATTCACAGAGTTGGCCCTCAGCCGCTACTGTGTTGTCTTTGTTTTGATGATTTTAAGTCCCAGGGTGATCTTGAGGAGGGTTTCATTAAGGGTATCTCTGTACTTGGCTCAGTTCAGCTTTCCCTCGACCCTGTCTTCTCTCCCAGTCCGTGATACTGCCACCACCACCACCCTGTCTCCCCATTATTGTGGTATTGTGCAGGTAGTAAATGGTACCTGATTTCCTCCATATGTGATGCTCAGCACTGAGGCCAAAGAGTTCAGTCCTGGTCTAATCACACCATAGGATCTCATTCTCACAGTCTGAGTTGAAGTGGACTTTAATGTGTCTCTTATTAAGCAGGGGGCTCTGTCCAGCCGCACTGCCATCACTCTCAGATTGGTGGAATGCCGCAGTAATTGTCTTTCTGGATGTTTCTCCCATCGCTACACAGGTTCCCTGGAGTTTAGCTGGAGTGACCATCAGGTTGCTGGTTTGTTTTTTTTTACCAAGGCCATCCTCCCTTGATTGTTCAGTTTGGCTGGGAGATCAGTTCTAGTAAGAGTTGTGGTTGTTCCAAACCTTATCCATTTAAGAATTAAGGGGAACCTTGAAATATTCCAGGATTTTTTAATTTTTTTGGAAGCCTTCCCCAGATCTGCGCTTGATACAGCCCTGTCTCTAAGCTCTGCCGGTAATTCCTTCAACCTCATGCCTCGGATTTTGCTTACTTGCTGGACTTGCTTTAGACAGGCATGTGCCTTGAAGTGATCTCCAAACAATGATTATCAGTAGAATATGATGTACCTGAGCCAGAACAAAGGGTTTGAATACTTGTGTCAATGTGAGATTTCAGCTTTTTATTTTTAACCAGTAAGGGGTGCAGTGAATACACTTATACATTCCTAGTTTTCATCCTCTTCCTCTGTCTCTCTCTATCATTCGTTTGCTCAGAGGTTGATGTGCTTGCTGCTTCCTGAGCAGCTCTTTTCTGCACCCTAGCGGCTCTCTTCTTCTCTTTTGTCGGTATCTTTTCACGTTAAAACTGATGAAGTCAGTGTTTGTGTTGCAATTACTTAGTCCATTTTCTTTCATTTTTCACTTAAGTCTTCAATCTGCCTCAAGAATGATTTAAGATATGAAGAGGTAGAGGAAGTGATGGTGAAGGTGGTAGGGATGAGAACGCATGCGCCACACAGCCGGCCTGCTGCCGAGAGTTGATTCTACAATAAAATAAAATAAAAATAAAAAGAGGAATAACCTTGGAAGTCAATCATCACCCCGAAAGCGGACAGTAGTCGTCACGTAGCATATGTGCACCAAATTTAAGGTCAATAGTTCAAACGGTTTGCGAGCTACGTGTGATTTAAAATCATGGACAGACAAACGGTAGTGTATTATATAAGATAAATTAGCAAAAATGCCCACAATCCTATAAAAGTTGAATTTAAATTATTTTAGTACAGGTCGGAAACATAACCAAATTTGAAAATGGCTATAGGAGCTGAATACTTCTTGAATTTACTGTAAGTAGAACTGTGTGATACATTTATATTGCTTCAAAGAGAGTGCAGCAAATGCAAAATATTAATTTCATAATCAAAGTGGTGAAATGGTTAGCCCTGTTTAGATCATGGCCCTGGAGTCTCCAGTTCAGATCTCACGCCCAGTCGTGTGGTGTTTTGCATTTTGAAGTGTTTATGTAGAGAAAAGCCAAGCAAAATGACACCTTTTATTGGCTGACTAAAAATTGTCTATGGAGATGTCCCTCCCACCTCCAGAACTTGCTGATTTGGTTATGTGGCCACTCTAAAGTAACCTGATACCAATGTGACCAGCAGTGGACTGGCACGCCCTGTCTGGAGTGGTTTCCCTGTTTTAGGACCAGTGTTGGTGGGTGTTAGGCAGTGACTCTCCCTGGTGTGTTGAATTGGATAAACAGTTCAGAAGTTGATGAGTGGAAGATCAGTACAATGTTGCAGATCATTCTGTACTTTTATGGAGATGATACTGGTTGGAGTGATGCAGAGAAGAATCTTCAATAAATGTTTGTTACTGATCACTTTGTTCACAAAACAATTTAAAACTCTGTGGCGCTGATGAATCAAGCATTACTTTAACAGTATTAGGCTGAATCCACACTACTATGTTTTCATGTTAGCCTTTCATTCACACTACCCATTTTTAACTCCTGAAAATGGAGACTTGTAGTTCTTACGAGGAGGACTCAGGGCTGTTGTGTGGGTGGGTGAAAAAGCAGAGCTTTGAAAATGCTGACTCTAATCACACTCTGATTGGTTTGCGTTTATTACATGGCCCCTCCCTGATTGTATCCTGTGTTGACTCTAATTGCACTCTGATTGGTTTGTGCTTATAATGTGGCCATTCCTTGATGGGATCCTGCACAGACTGTAATTGCACTCTGATTGGTTTGATGTATAATATGTGGCGTCTTCCCTAATGGGATCCTGCGTCGACTCTAATTGTGCGCTGATTGCTCTGTGCCCTTTCCCTAGTTGAATATTACTTATCACAATGTCTCGTTCCCTAATTTCTAACCTACACACACAACAACAACATTTATTTATATAGCACATTTACATACAAATTAATGCAGTTCAAAGTGCTTTACATGAAGAAGAAAGAGAAAAAAGACAAAATAAGAATTAAAATCAGAGAACACTAATTAATATAGAATAAAAGTACGGTCCAAATGGCTGGAGAAAAAAAACTAAAATCTGCAGGGGTTCAGAGGCCACAAGACCACCCAGACCCCTCTAGGCATTCTACTTAACATCAATGACCTCAATCAGTCCTCATTGTATTCAGGGTTCTCATGGAAGAGCTTGCTAATGACGGTCATGTGGACTTCTGGCCTTTAATCCATTAATGTAGGGACATCACGGTGCTTTGATCAGGTGGTGGTGGCGCACACACATACACACACACATTCCTATATTCCAGCTTCGTGGGAACTGAGGATTTGTCTTGTATGACACTTGTGTTGCTGACCTGCCTGTATCTAAATTGCATTTTGTACAGTTTGTTTGCTGAATACCTGCGTTAAAGGCAAATTTACCAGTCTCTACACTTTGCAATAAATCCCTTTCCTGTTGATGTAACAGTATCTCTCTCCAAGGAGGACACTTCCCTTTCCAGTTTCCTCCTTATGTGCGTATGCCTTGTATATGTGAACAGTTGCATCATAGGCGTTTTCAGATTTTAGTGTGGATGATGTGAAAACTCTGGTGTGGGCGTTGCCTTGTTCTCTCTCTTCAGCACTTTACAGGTAAGAGTTAAAATAGAAATAAGCATTTTAAATGGCAGACATTGCAGCCTCCCAGGTATAGGAAGAACAAATATGGCCTCTGAGCCTCAAATACAAGAGGATCAATGTGGATTCCACCTTTTCTCTGGAACATTGGAGCATCTCTTTATACTTGCACAAATGTTTTGGGGTGGGAGGGTCATAGGGGTTTGCGGTTTGTGTACATGTGCATTGTAGACTCGGACAAGGCCCATAGCTGTGAACCCTCTGGTGGTCCAAGAGAGGCTCGTCGGGGTGCTGATTTGTGCAGTTCAAGTCCGCAGAGCAAGTCTTGTTCCCTTATTTGCTGTTGAGTCAGAACTGCTTTAAGGTAGTGTAGGTTTCTGCCAAGAATGCATCTTGTCTCCTCTCCTATTTGTGAATTTTATGGATGGGGATATTGAGGCACCACTAATACCTGAGGTTACATGTGTAGACGTTCATGTCAGCTTGCCCACAGCAGGCTAATCTGTGGTGCTTGGTGGAGTCGAGTGTGATGTGATCAAAATGAGAATGGCAACTCCAGTTTGGGGGTTTATGAAGATATTCTCTATGGATTTGTAGAGAGTTGCTGTACTCTGTCACCCTAGGTGGTCTTGAAGTATTGTTAACAAGTGATGATAGAGCTGATCATTAAGTTTAGTCAGTGCAGCAACTGTCGCTTTGACTGTTGAAGCAAGCTCTGCTGGTAAAGGAAGATCTAATTCCTGCTCAGTGTACATCCCCATTTGCACCTGTGGAATTCTGGGTAGAGGGTAGACTAACTGGAACTGAGCTCAAGCGACTTCAAAGAGTTTCTTGGACGGGGCTGCTGATCTCACACTGTAACAGAGATAGGAGCTCAACAATAATGGAGGACCTTGAGGTCAAACCACATCGTTAAACGATGGAGAGAAACTGTCTGTTGTGCTTATGGTGAGGATTCCCCTGGGTGTCTCCCACAGGAGGTGTACCAGGTATGACACTGGAATAAGCCCAGAGGGCAGACCCAGGGACACCCTGGAGGTTTTCTCTCTGTCTCAGATGGCTTAGACGCACTTGCAAATTCCCCAAATGTAGCTGTTGCTAAGGATATTCTGGCCTGGTTTGTGTAACCACAGCATTTTACAAAAGTGGATGGAAACTGAAATTATCCCACTCAAGGTGAAACACACAGATTTGTATGGCTCTTTAAAAAGTGCGAGTCGGGCTCTGGAAATGCAGTTTGGCTGTTTACAGTGTAACAAAGTCAAACTTAACCTGCTTTAGAAATGCACAGGTGTAGTTGAAGAACCTGCTAGACTTAGTTTGGAGGTGGAGATTTGGGTGGGGCAGATATTAAATATTATCTAGCAAATAGGTGTTTTTGTCTTCATATCGAGAGTTCAGGTTGATTTTCAAAATGACTTTTGGCAGATGAGAAACCAAAGATATAATTCTGACTCTTAAGGATTGCTGGGAAACAATCTCATACACGCACAATAAAAAAAAAAAAAAGATTTCTGCAATGACAATGGAGCATGCTGTTACATGTAGTCAAAAGCGGGGGTGATCAAAAGAGCGCAATAATAGCTGTTTTGGATTTAAGTCAAGTTAATACATTGAGGTGGGCAGCATGGTGGCGCAGTGGTAGCGCTGCTGCCTCGCAGTAAGGAGACCAGGGTTTGCTTCCCGTGTCCTAACTGCATGGAGTTTGCATGTTCTCCCCGTGTCCAAAGACATGCAGGTTAGGTGCATTGGCTATCCTAAATTGTCCCTGGTTTGTGCTTGGTGGGTGTGTGTGTGTGTGCCCTGCTCGGGATCTGTTCCTGCCTTGCACCGTGTGTTGGCTGGGATTGGCTCCAGCAGACCCCCGTGACCCTGTGTTTAAGATATAGCGGGTTGGAAACTGACTGACTAATACATTGAGGCTGCTAATGCCAGTACTGCTGATTGTTGGTTATGCAAAAACAGAAGTATTAGAGAAAAATCACAAAAATGAATTTCTGAGGACTTGCACGTTCCTGAGCCAGTATGCTAAAACTGAAGTCTTCATCTGCCTCGCAGGGCCTGACAGACTTGCAAAGATGTCACAACACAAGGGATGGTAGTCTTGCACCCATACTGTTACCTGCTCTTTGACCCAAGGTGTGTTCCCATATCACACAAGAGAGAAAAGCCTCCTTTAAAGAAGGGATCCATGCATTGCCAGATTTCCTCCTGGGGACAAATAAAGTTGAGCCCCTCCAAAGTGGTCAGAAATACTCGGGACCGTAAAACAGCGGGCCCTAAGGAAGAGATGAGATATAAAGCCTTCACAGTAGGGCCCATTTTTACATACTTACCATACTAACCCTTTTTCAATTTGTCCATGATACTGTTCATCTAATTCAGCTCTGAAATTTACCTGCTTAAAGACTAATTTTGTTATATTAAGCCAGTTATAGTGACTCTAAAATGCATTGTTTTGTTAAGTTGTTGTATTTATTTGCTGAAATACTTTATCTGCACATCTTATTTTTCTTTGAACCTTAATTCTAACAATTTTAGCTCTGTAGGGCAATAATTAATTTAAAAGAAATGATGAAAGTAAATCTTGCATTTTTAATTTTACCATTTCTGTCATTCTGTGTAAAGTGTTGTCTGATATTATTGGGCTTATGGTATAAAGCAAAGCAACCATCCCACAGTGATGTAAACTGACATGAAGCAGCTTTGTTCTCAGTAGGTGCCCTTATTAGAATAGGTTAGATAAACTTTATTACACCCATGGGGAAGAATTTAAAAGTTTTTGTTGCAACGTTAGCGGGTCCTAAATTGGGATCCTGAGGTTGTCGTGTGGTGGGTGCGGCAACCCACTGTATTAACGTATGCGCCCAACCTGAGTAAATTTACATTTACGTTAGAAGAACTGGACACTGCTACAAATGGCATTTTATATTGGCAAAAACTCTGTGTGCCCACTCTGGCAAATGTGCCATAGGTTCACCACCATGTGTTTGTTTTAGAATACCCGACTGTATTATATGTGTGAGTCGTCATTTAGCTGGTTTGGCTGCATTTAGATAGATAGATACTTTATTAATCCGAAGGGGAAATTCACATAATCCAGCAGCAGTATACTGATGCAAAAAACAATATTAAATTAACTCTTTGAGGGCTGAATATTTTTTTCCAAAAAAATTATTGGTTTCACACAGAAATCAACATAAAACGTCTGTTGCTGAATGCTGTGGCTGCCAGTTTGCCAAGAATGAGTGGCAGGCTTGTTGCCAGGCTGCCTTTGCGTGGCTGGGGCGGCAGCAGCGGCAGTCACGGTCGCAGTGCATTACATTCTGATTGTTAAGTGGCACTCCTCCCTGGCGAACATTGTTAATACCACAACTAGCTGGGGACTAATCAGCTGAAGCTGGAACCTCGCATTCGATTTCGATCACTTGTATCAAAATCTGAGTCCAACAAGTCATAGTCCAGCTCAGAGATAATAGGCAAGATGTCGTCCATTTTCGCATTTGCTTTGATTTCTCGCCAGATGTCACTGCCATTTTTGCCATTGTGTGCGCCTTGCTACTCACATGAGCGCAGGGAATCTCGGTCAAACCAATGAATCTAACTTTCCTTCGAGCAATAAGAGTCCAGTGTAATGGTTGGTTTTGTCACAGTTTACAGATGATTACTATTGTCAACTCCTCATTTTGACAAAAGTCGACATTAGCCCTGAAAGAGTTAAATAGTAATAAAAATGCATGTAAAAGCAGACAATAACTTTGAATAATGTTAGCATTTACTCCCCCGGGTAGAATTGAAGAGTCGCATAGTGTGGGGGAGGAACAATCTCCTCAGTCTGTCAGTGGAGCAGGACAATGACAAAAGTCTGTCACTGAAGCTACTCCTCTGCCTGGAGATGATCCTGTTCAGTGGAAGCAGTGGATTCTTCATGATTGACAGGAGTTTGCTTCGTGCCCGTCGCTCTGCTACAGATGTTAAACTGTCCAACTTTACTCCTACAATAGAGCCTGCCTTCTTAACAAGTTTGTCCAGGCGTGTGGCATCCTTCATCTTTATGCTGCCTCCCCAGCACACCACAGCGTAGAAGAGGGCGCTCGCCACAACCGTCTGGTAGAACATCTGCAGCATCTTATTGCAGATGTTGGAGGACGCCAGCCTTCTAATGAAGTATAGTCAGCTCTGTCCTCTCTTACACAGAGCATCAGTATTGGCAGTCCAGTCCAATTTATCATCAGCTGCACTCCCAGGTATTTATAGGTTTGCACCCCCTCTGCACAGTCACCTCTGATGATCACGGGGTCCATGAGGGGCCTGGGCCTCCTAAAATCCACCACCAGCTTCTTGGTCTTGCCTACTTGATCAAAGGGTGTTTCTATGTGCATGGGTAAGAGTTACTGTAAAACATACGCATGTTCTCCTGTCAAATTTTCTTTCAGAAACCCTGACTTTTGAGTGGAAAATAGCAGAAACACATTTTGGGGGCACATTTTGTGCATTCACAAGTTTTAGATCTGATCCCGGTCCCTGAAGTCTCCATGTTGTTGTTTTTTTGATAGAAACAGTATGTTGCTATGTCTAAGGTATTCATATTACTAGTTTCCTTCCAGCGTGTTGAGTCATTGACAATTGTCAAGAAAAAAAGTAATAACTTTAATGTGCAAGTAACTGTTTTGCAGCTTTCCTTGGGTAATACGAGTCTGCCAAATTTAAAATGCATGTTAATTTAAAATGTTTCATTTCATGTAGTGAGCAGAAAATGTTATTGGAACGTTTTTTAAAGCAGTGACTCAATCATACATTAGTTTTATAGGGTCATTTTTGTCACTTGTACAGAATAAAGTGAAATACAGACGTGAACAGATTTGTTGGTACCCTTAAAGCTGATTGAAAGCATGCCTCCTAAACATTGATGAAATGAAAAGAAATCATCCCTTTGATGGGTCATCGAGTAAAACACAGCAAGCGTGAGCAGAGATGAGGTGTTTCTTATTCTACATAGATATTCTAAAATGACCTGGAGACATTTGTTGGTATCCCTAAGAAAGAACTTTAACTGGAATTTTTTTCCTCAACATTGCTCTCTGGAATTTGTATCACACGTCTCCAGTTGTACAGTCAGTCATTTAAATGGAGATAAGTTGTCACTCTGCTGTTTCGTTAAATCGTCTATCTCACATTGAACATGGACCAGAGAAAGGAGAGAGTTGTCTAAGGAGACCAGCAATGTCAAAGGCTAGTAAACCATCTCCAAGCAGCTTGATTGTCCTTTGCCGACAGTTGCAAGTATGAAGTTTAAGGTCCATAGGACTGTAGTCAGTCTCCATGTACACGGACACAAAAAGAAAATCAACCTGAGAATGTGCAGAAGGATGATGAGAATGGTAGACCAAAAGTCAAGGACCACTTCCAAAGAGAGAGATAATAACAACATTTATTTATATAGCACATTTTCATGCAAATAATGTAGCTCAAAGTGCTTTACATGAAAAGAGAAATAAAAGGCAAAGTAAGAATTAAAAGACAACACTAATTAACATAGAATAAGAGTAAGGTCCGATGGCCAGGGAGGACAGAAAAAACAAACAAAACTCCAGACGGCTGGAGAGAAAAATAAAATCTGCAGGGGTTCCAGGCCATGAGACCGCCGAGTCCCCTCTAGGCATTCTACCTAACATCAATGAAACAGTCCTGTTTGTATTTAGGGTTCTCATGGAAGGACTTGATGATGATGGTCACGTAGACTTCTGGCTTTTAATCCATCAATGTAGGAACATTGCGGTGCTTTGATTAGGTGGTGATGGCTCAGATCGCCACCACAGAAAACCGGGTGAAGAAACAGAAGAGAGAATAGGGGTTAGTACGGATTTTAGAGCCACCATGAATAGTTATTATAATGAATTGAATGCACAGAGTATCAGGATTAAATTAAAATGAAGTTATGAGAAGGCATGTTAAAGTAATGTGTTTTCAGCATTTTTTTTTTTTTTTTAAGTGCTCCTTTGTATTAGCCTGGCGAATTCCTATTGGCAGGCTATAAGCTGAGATAAGCTGATCTCCAAGGTCAGGGTCCATCAGTTGTTTTTTGAACGACAGTGGTCTCAATGGAAGAAGACTCAGGAGGACTGAAGGAGAAACATAAAAAAAAGCCAGACTGGAAGTTCCTAAAAATGAATCTGGGAGGAGATGAGGCAAAACTGGGGTTGTTTGGCAAGTCACATCAGCTCCATATCTACAGACTAAAAAATTTAGCTTTCTAAGTAAAGTACACCAGACCTACTGTGCAACAAGGTTTTTTGGGGTGTGTGGTGGTTCTGTTATGTTTTAGGGCTGCGTCTGGCATGCAGGTTCATCCCTGAAATGTCAAAGCTATCAAGACGAGGGAGAAACTTACTGCAGGGTGTCGGAACGCTTTGTGTAAGTTGCAAGTCTTGGATCCTCCAGCAGGATAATGAGCTGAAACACCTGGCTAAAAGCCCCCAAAAATGGCTACAAACAAAACATTGGACTCTTCTGAAGTGGCCTTGAGCCCATTGAACATCTGTGAAAAGAAATGAAACATGCAGTCAGTCTGGAGAAGACCCCTGTTCAAACCTGACCCAGCTGAAGCAGTTTGCTTAGGAAGAGTGGGCGGAATGACCTGTAGGCTGGCACTGAGGTCTCGGGGAGAGCTCTGGGAAATGCTTGTATGCAGTGATTGCAACAAAATATGAGGTGAAAGGTCCCATCGTTTTTGTCCACACCATTTTCATTTATGTTCTTATTTGAAACATTCTGTTCAATCAAAACTCCTAAAGCCAAGTCTGATTTTTGTTAAATACGGAATGAACTATGATGGGTGCCAATGACTTTTTTTTCAGTTTCAGGTTATTTCAGTGACAATTGTAGGTGGTTCTTTTTTGTGGAGGGGCACCAACAAATGTGTCCAAGTCTGTATTTGAATAAGTGCAAATCATAATTCATCCAGAGCAAGAGCAGTGCGTTTTGCTGATGGCCAATCCCAAGTGAAAATATTCAACAAGGCCTCCTTGCACTTTACGCTTGTTAATGTACTCATTTCTAAACAAGGATTATTTACTTCATATTTTATACAATTAGCCTTGCTAAAGGCACTTTCCGACTGTACAGCCCTAGTATATATCACTGTTGGTGACTTTGATTTAGTGCTTTAAATGGTAACCTTGTGGTTTAAAATTCCTGTCTCTTCAATGCCAAGCCACAGTGAAATGAGTTTTAAAAAATATTGTTTCCTGGATTCACAGTAGAGAGACTATCTGGGACGGCTCAGAGACATTATCCTCACTTGTCATGTGCTATGCTTGGGGTGTGTGACGGAATATTTCAGACAAAATTAAATAAACCCACAAAGGTGGCATGGTAGTGTAGTGTAGTGTGTTGTGCTGCAACCATGTGGAGTCTGCATGTTCTCCCTGTGCCTACCTGGGGTTTCCACTCCAGTGCAAAGACATTTACACTTATTTGGCCGACACCTTTATCCAAAGTGACAAAGTGACTTAATTTTTGAGATACAATTGTTTACATTTCCTTTGTTTTTTTCCAGTTGGAGCACAGGTGGGTGAAGTGACTTGCTCAGGGTGTCAGTGGCAGGATTTGAACCACAACCTCTAGGTTTGAAGTCCAAAGGCATAACTACTGTGTCACACAAGACTTGTATGTTTGTTGGACTGGGGATGTGTGCGTTTGGCCTATGATGGATTTGGCACCCTGTCCAGGTATTGTTCCTGCCTTAGCTGGTAGGATAGGATAGGATCCTTCTGCTGTGGATAAGAAGAACATTAGGAAGATGGATGGATATGCATTGTGAAGTGTAACAACAAATAATATAATATGAGCATAAACAATTAAATAAGTCAGAAAATTCTTTTTGTTGCTTATTTCTTTATGCATTTATAACTCCAAAAGCAACATGAAGTAACCCTTCAAATAGAAGCTGTCATATTAAACTGACAAAGTTGAGAAGGTAGGCTCTAATGAGTACTGTACTGTGTTTTTTTTTTTTCTTCCCTCAAATATGAATGAATACTCTGGATAAAATTAAATACACTCATACAAACACTGTAAAATGTGACAACATATCTGAGTATATCACAAAGTATAGTTTGCTTATTTCATAAAATATTTAATTGTTTTAACTTAACTAAGGCATCAACATTTCTTTCTATGGCACATTTTCACACAAAAAATGGAGCTCAAAGTGCCTTGCAAAATGTCAAAGAGAAAGTTACAAGAAAAGAAAAACCAAACACGATTAAGAAATAATATTTTAGAACAAGTAACAAAAAAAAAAAACGAATCTGTAAAATCTTATAAAACAGATAACTAGTAGAAGAGTAGTGTCCTTATATTAAAATATCATGGTGTAAGTCTGGTGCTTAAAGTCAGATGGCCGGGAGGACAGAAATAAAAAAAAAAAAACAAAGCAAACAATCTGCAGGGTTTCCAAGGCCAAAAAGAGCACTCAGTCCCTACTGTTCATAATTCATTCCTCTTTGTTTCCAGGCTTCTTCATATGGGAGGATTTGATGAAGTTAGTCTCGTGGACAGCTTGGACACCCGCCTTCATTCCATCATCTCAAGGGACTGCATGGTGCCTTGATGAGGTGCTGGTGGCGCAAATTGCCACCACAGAAAAACTGGGAAAGACATTAGAAAACAGTAGAGGTTATCAAAGATTGGATCCCTGAAGAATATGAGAATTCTAGGCTAATATAGTCTATTAGGAGAACAACTAAAATGTAGCTACGAAAAAGCCAGGTTAAAATAGGTTTTTAATCATTTTTTAAAAAGGTATTATAGTATTAGCCTGCCAAATTTCTGTTGGTAAAGTATTCGATTTTAAAAAGAATTGGTGAGTTGGCCTTCTGCTGTTATGCACCTAAAATTGACTACTTTACCAACAGAAATTCGGCAGGCTAATACTAAAATACCTTTTTAAAAAATGATTAAAAACCTATTATTTTAACCTGGCTTTTTCATAGCTACATTTTAGTTGTCCTTCTAATAGACTATATTAGCCTAGAATTATCATATTCTTCAGGGATTCAATATTTAATAACCTCTGTTTTCTAAAGATTGCCTCTTGGAATTATAAGCAGACCACCATTAGAAGATCTTAAGTTACGATTTGAAGTGTGGAGGGACATACATTCCAAAATACAAGAAGGGACAAGATTATTTAAGGCTTTGTACACCAGTAGCACTAGGGTGTTGTACTGTGTT
Organism: Polypterus senegalus; assembly: GCF_016835505.1. Classification (NCBI taxonomy): domain Eukaryota; kingdom Metazoa; phylum Chordata; class Cladistia; order Polypteriformes; family Polypteridae; genus Polypterus; species Polypterus senegalus. The sequence goes on along the minus strand of NC_053156.1, from coordinate 19,439,553 downwards.
ATCCGTTATGAATGTACTGAGAAATCAAGCAAAATGACACCTTTTATTGGCTAACTAAAAAGATTGCAATATGCAAGCTTTCGAGGCAACTCAGGCCCCTTGCAACATTAGTAGTATTTTTACAGTCAAAAGTTGTGAAATAAGCCCTAAAATGGAAACTGTCAGTATTACTTGTCAAGTTTGAGAAAGTGGGCTCTAGTGAGTGGACTTGCGCACTTTGCTTGACTTGGGAATCCTGTGGCTCATGCGCATGCTCCAAAGTTGTGACTGTGTGTGTTGGACACGACAACTTAATCAGGTGTTTCATCTGAAGCGTCTGCTGAAAGTGTGGCTCTTGATAATCAAAGGTTTGCATCCATTCTATGGGTGATTCACCAATCAGAAAGCAATACTGTACGTGTTAAAGCCCACCATCTCAACTTTGAGCAACAAAACAGTTTTATTTTCAGAGCTTGTTTCATGTTGCATGTGAAATAAAATCATTTAAGAAAAAATGTAAATAAATGCATTAGGGCTGTGCTGTATACAGGTACTGGATAAGTACCAAAAAACTTAACTTTTAAAACAGTATGGTATCCGCATTTTGAGGATTTTCAGCACCGGAAATAATTGTCTGCTTTCCTCTTAAACCAACAGCCCCCTGACCCTCCACCTTGTCTGTCTACACCCACAATTGCAATTCCTCCACCTTGTCTGTTTCGTAGCCCTCAGCCAATACTTTTGCTTTGATGTGATCTGAACTCCACTGGGGATCCCACCCCTTATTACTTTGAAGCAAGCTACACTTTATGGAGAAATATTGTGGCTTAACGCCTGTCAACAGGGGGGGCAGTGCATCCTGCAGCACTATGGCGCAGCACACCAGCGAGGTGAGCAAGTGTGTGGCACAGCAAGGAGGCTGGAGTGAGACTGGGGGCTTTGGACTTGTTAGGTATTTGCTTCTTAACTGCTTTGGTACTGGCACTGAGGTCCAAAAGCTGGTTTTGATACCAAAGTCAAACTTTTAATACTTATTATCTAGCACTAAAATTCACAAAGAAATAAGCAACAAAAGTATATTTTATTACACATTTAATTATTCCATTTTTTTTTTACTTATGGTCACATTTAATAATATTTATATTGATTAATTTTGTCTGAAATATTCCTCTGTAATCAAATGCCACGTTTGCAGCAGACACTTAATTTGCAGACGTTGAATTCCGAGCCTCTTTACTTTATAATTAAAGTTGCCGCTTCCTGCAGTAGTTTTCTTCTCTTGCAGTTGCACCTTTTGAGCATGAACCTCACTAATAAAACAAGTACTCTGTAGAGCCCACAGTCTCAACTTTGAAGGATGAAAATGCCCTTTTGTGTTCTGGATCACGGAAATAAATGAAGGCACAATTAAATGAGCAACGCTTTGCATGACACATTTAATTGTATGTGCTCACGTATCATTGTGGTGTTTGTTTATCCAAATTTACAAAGCATTTATTAGTTTGCATATTTATTTAGTTTTGCTTTGCACCCTGCAGGTCCCCAGTGGCCCAGCTCAGGAGTAGAACAGGTTTAGAAAATGGATGGATGTTCCTCTATTTTTATGAATGCTTACTCCTCCTCAGGTCTACATTCCTGCAGATCTCTCACTTTCACCCAGTTGGTTATTTAATAGTTAGTCATTCAACCAGAATATTCATAATGCAATTAGAAAAAGCTGACTTTGATATGGTTCTCTTATGTTTTATGAATTACAGTATTGACCAAGGAATTAGAATGAAAAATTCGAGCAAATTTTGCCTTGGAATCTGAATGCCCAGCACATTGTTTGTGTGCGTTTGTGCATACGTTTCCCCAGTGATCGGGCCACCGTTAGCTTTGTCGTTCTGTTCATTGTCAGAAGCTGTAGTGAAAGCATCTTCTGTGATTTTTTGCTGCTAATTGTATGCTTTTGTGCCTGTTTTGTGTTATGTCTTTTTATATAATAACAACTTGGTGTATTCGCCATGGGTCCTAAAAAGTGTAGTGAGGAAAATAAGAGTAAGAGGAAAGCTGTTAGAGCTACAAGTGAAGTTAAGATCTTAATAGTTAAGCATGAAAGCAGCACACGTGTGGCTGATCTCACTACTATGTTCGGGGTGTCTAAATTGACTATACGATTTTTGAAAAATAACGAAGCTATCAAAGCAGCTGATGTGGCGAAAGGGGTTACGACACTGACCTCTAGGAGATCGAAAAGTATGGAAGAGATGGATGTATTTACTGTTAAAATCACTTTGAAAATTGAGTTTGTGGGAAACCAGGAACGGATCAATCCAGTTTCTATTGTTTTAAAGGGGAAAAATTGTCTTGGAACTCGAACAGATTAAGTTTGGATGTACAGTACAGGCCAAAAGTTTGGCCACACCTCCTCATTCAATGTGTTTTCTTTATTTTCATGACCATTTACATTGGTAGATTCTCACTGAAGGCATCAGAACTATGAATGAACACATGTGGAGTTATGTACTTAACAAAAAAAGGTGAAATAACTGAAAACATGTTTTATATTCAGTTGAAGCTCATCGAGAGAATGCCAAGAGTGTGCAAAGCAGTAATCAGAGCAGAGGGTGGCTATTTTGAAGAAACTAGAATATAAAACATGTTTTCAGTTATTTCACCTTTTTTTGTTAAGTACATAACTCCACATGTGTTCATTCATAGTTCTGATGCCTTCAGTGAGAATCTACCAATGTAAATGGTCATGAAAATAAAGAAAACACATTGAATGAGGAGGTGTGTTCAAACTTTTGGCCTGTACTGTACATGTATATTCATTACAACAATATTACTATTGTAACTAATACATTTTATATATTGTAGCACTACATTGCAAATAATAAAATAGAAGATAACACTCAAATAATTGCATAAACCTGGGGAATATTAAACTACATAACACAGATAACCACCTGCATTAGTACAAATTAAATACATAACATTTATATCCAGATAAAGGATTTAGTGTGTTGGCTGCCTTTAATATTTCTATAGAATTCACAAATGATGTCATCAATTAGTAAACTAATTTGGAATTAAGTTGCTGAATTTTATCTTGTCGATAAAATTTTGAAAATAAAATGAAGAGATTTATTACACAGATTCTTTGTTACTTAATTACAATAAAATTAGGATATCAACATTCTTATTACTGTTGCATTTTTTCTCTCTCATTAAAATACATCATTAAAGTAAGACGAATCCTTGGAAGGCACACATGTATAAAAATGTTCAATACATTTATTATTTTCTCCATAATAGCTGCATAATAATAATATATATGCTCTAAATTTAGATATTATTCATAACATTTATACATTATCTTAGAAGAGAGAATCCTCAAAGTGCTGCCAGCATTGGCCCTCACAGACAATTGCATCCTTCACTCCTTTTTAGTTAGTCAAATCGCAGTGGGTCCAGGTGGTCTACAACAGGGGGATTCATGTAGTCCAAGGCATTGAAGAACATTTATTACATTTAAAGAACATATCTTAAATATTTGACTTAACTGTTCTCGTTTATGATGTACTTATACCTCTTAAAGTAAATCATTACATTTCTTATAAATTATTTTTACACTAATTTCCTTTTATCAATAATTTCAAATTAGACAACTGTGTAGAACTCGTTTTTGTACATAAGGGATCATAATCGCAAAAGTTGAAAATGGAATTTGACATTGTCGTCGTCGGTTTTATTTTTCTAGTTTCTGTCCTGTCCTTGCCGTCACTGTGTACCTTTTCGTGTACGCGCACACTCTGAAAGTCGGGAACTTAAGCGACACGACAGTGATGACTTGTTTTTAAGTCTCCGTGGCTTTAAAACCAACCTTTGCAGTGTTTATCATATTCCGCAAAGCCCTTCTCTAGCCAAGCTGCTTATCAGCCTCGTTTTCGTTCAGAGGTGACAGGGGGCGCCGCGATCCTTACGGCAGACGACTTGAGTGCCGCCATGTGCTTGCCCTGGCCGGAAGCGGAAAGTGGAAGGCGGGCCAGAGGTGCTCAAGTGACAGTTGGTGACGCCAATGGCGGACGTGGGACCAGCGGCAGAGCGCGTACGGGTTGGTAGAGGGGGGAGGATGAGGAGGAGGAGTCCGCGAGCGAAGCAGCACACACAGTAGCCGAGTTGCCGGGAGTACGGAGCTCGTTAGCTTCAAACCGGGTCGTTCTTCGCGCTCGACCCGAGCGACGATGCTGCTGTTCGTGGAGGTGAGGAGAATTAACAGTCTGGACGTACGGGGAACCCTTGGCGAACGGCATGGAGGGAGGGAGCGACCGAGCGACGTGAGGTTAAAGTGTAGGGTGACGCGGTGCGGCATGCAGGCCATGTGTTTCTCAGGCCGGCACCGGACGCATAGGCCGGGACGCGGTGCGTTAATTCATCGCGCTGTCCAAAGGAACTTTGTGTTTTTCAAGAAGTGAACGTTCGAGTGCGAAGCCGAGGCCAAGGTCACCGTGGATCGTTAGCAAACGGGGTCAGCAGTCTAGGACTCGTGGGGGTGGGGGCAGAGGCCTGCTGAAGGTTACGCCATGCGGACTTGACACCTTTGAACTGTGCGGTGAGCCGGCGCCATTAGGCCATAGGCTTTCGAGTTCGGGAGTCCATTCAGCACCCAGTGAGCTCGGGTGGGGATCTTCATGTTTAAATCAGGTTACCAGTGGTGGTGTTTTTAAGTTTAAGGAATTACTCATAATGAAACAGACAAGTGCCTGTGTTTAATGTTTTCTTTTACCATCGAAATAAGGAACATCACTGGAGGCTGTTAAAAGTTTGGTTGCTTGTTTCCCGTGTCTTTTTAAAATATCGATAGATCGAACTTTTTGTTCTCCGGGCAAATCTGGACTTTTTTTTGCGGGCAACATTTTATTTTGTAGTTTATATACATGTTAAGGATATGTTTTTGCATAATTGACAGTTGTTACATGAATTAACGACCTTCTAACAGGATTTGTGGCAATCTGTTTCTGCGCATTTAACTGGTGTTCGGAGTTATTTTTCCTCTCAAATTGTTTAATTTGTAAATTTTAATACCTTCCTTCCCAACCCAAGATTTCGGTACCAAAAAAGATGCATGTATGTGTCACTGTTAATTCTAATTACTACTTGACTTTATTCACTGGTGCATATCAGTTTGTTTTCAGGTTCGTGTAATTTGAAAGTCGCCCATTTTCATCAACATTCATCAATCCATTTTTTAAACCTGCCTATCCAGAACAGGGTCCCGAGAAGCTAGAGCCTATCCCAGCAGGCATTAGGTGCAAGGCAGGAAAAATGACTCCTGGGAAGGATCAACATGTGGCAGGCAGGTTCCACTTTGTGGTATTTCAACGTTGACAGTATTATGTTATAAGGGAAATGGACATATAAATATCTTTTAATGTGTTAAGTGTTTTTTCTATTAACTCCAAAATAATAAACTTAATTGGAGTGTCTGGGGAAGTGAGCAACAAAACTTAATGTCATTTTAAAATATTTAGCCAACATTTTATTTTGTAGTTATAATAAGGTAGCTAACCTAGCGTTTATGGTTAGTTGACAGTTGAAATGTGAATGGATGTCCTTTTAACAGAACAAATTGCCACAACTTGTAATCAGTTTTTGTGCCTCTAATTTCTACTACTTGGGAGTGATGTGTTTTTGGCCTGTTTTTGTCACATCAAGTTATTTGATTTGTAAGTTTTATTACATATTTTCTTACTAGTTATTTTTATCAAGGAGGATACATATATATCCATCCATCCATTTTCTTCCGCTTATTTGAGGTCGGGTCGCGGGGGAAGCAACTTTATCAGGGATGCCCAGACTTCCCTCTCCCCGGCCCCTTCTTCTAGCTTTTCCGGGGGAATCCCAAGGCTTTCCCAGGCCAGCACAGAATTTCTAGGCTCAGCCAGGGTGTTGAAGGGGTCCGGTTTGATGGACTCAGGATTGGGTCACTGCTTTTTGCAGATGATGTTGTCCTGTTTGCTTCATCAGGCCGTGATCTTCAGCTCTTTCTGAATCGGTTCGCAGCTGAGTGTGAAGCGGCTGGGATGGGAATCAGCACCTCCAAATCAGAGACCATGGTCCTCAGCCGGAAAAGTGTGGAGCGCCCTCTCAGGGTTTGGAGCGAGATCCTGCCCCAAGTGGAAGAGTTCAAGTATCTCGGGGTCTTGCTCACGAGTGAGGGAATAATGGAGCGTGAGATCAACAGGCGGATATATATATATATATATATATATATATATATATATATATATATATATATGTCACTTTTAATTGTAAATTCCACAAATGTTTATTTACAAATGACCCATTTATATTTAGGTACTTGTAATTTGGAAGTGTCACAGGTTTCCATCCATTTTATAAACTCACCTATCCCAGCAAGCATCAGGTATAAGCCAAGAACTGCCCGTAAATGGAAGTTGCCGAAATACCTTATAATAAATTGACCCAGGGTAATGGAATTTTTTTTTTCACCTGGATTATTAATTTGAAAACATATTTTTCTCTTCGGGATTTGTAAGTTTTTTCCTTTTTTTTTTTTTTTTTTTTTCTTCTTTTAAAGTTTAGAAATAGATGTGCCTGGTTTCATCTAAATGTGTACACACTACGAATCAAAAGGTTAGATGCACACAAAAAGTTTAATGTTTTTGTTACAAATTGGCACCTTTTTATGAAGACATACTGTGGATTTAAAAATACGGCCAAGATGGTATTTATGGCTAATGGCTCTTACTGCTTGAAATTACTATTTAACATATGACAACAAAGCACCATTTTCAGAAGCTATTCCTTCAGTGCCCAAATGGTCAACTCTCTTACCTTAACATAAGTTATTCATGTTGAGGTGCTAATTGGTTATTAGAGAAACAGTCTGTTTCAGTAATCCGTTACTGCAAGCAGTAATAGCCATTAGTTACACTAGTAATATATTAAATGTAGCTTTAAATAATGATAATGGCATCTTGATTAAACAAAAAGTCATGCCTTTGATAGAAATTGATGTATTTCTAGGTGTCTCCCAGTATTGACTGGTGGTGTACGTCTTAAGTGAACAATGTATGTATGATTTATGTGACCATAAATACCAAAAATATGAGTGTATGTTACGTGTCAGTGGATTTTGTTGCTTATTTATCTGATTATTCATTCATTTCAGGCAATATGGTGACACAAATCAAGGATTCAGGTGGTGTTCCTGATTTGCGCTCGGTGTTTGCCGGCATAGGCTCCAGTTTCTCTGCACCTGTGTGCTCTGGATTTAGGTGATGTAGAAGATGATGGATGGATGGATGTATTTAATGCCATTACATGCAATGTGAAATACATGCTTGAGATGTAAACTGTCATTTTCATTTTATTAAGTTGATAAGGTGGCCTCTAGCGAGAACCGTTTTTTGACTGAGGAGTCAAAAGTGAAGTGCAAACTTAAAATTCTGACTCTGCCTGTCCTTGGTGGATTTGATTGCAAGGAAAAGTTTTCACAGATTTCTGTGTGAAGCAGCTACTTGAATACAAGAAGCTTTGTGTTCATGAACAGGTGTGCATTGGAAATATCTGCTGTAAATGTGGCTGTTGATGGTCAAAAATTTACATCAACTCTACTGATGATTTGCCAGTCGAAACAAAGTACTCACTAGAACCTGCCCATGACTTTGGTTTCTGAAAGTGACAGTTTTAATTTAAAGGCTTATTCCAAGTTGCATGTGATGTCACTGGGAAAAAAAAAAATATATATATAAACAACAAAAAGCATTTTATGGCACATTCAGTTAGTTTATTGGAATACTTTGTAATTATTATCATCGTTTGCATTTTTTTTTAGCATTTTAATTTTTTTTCCAAAATGTTCCTTCATAGAAGTGGTGGTGTTCTCTCCATAGGTCTGTTTCTTACACTGAATGACTTTGCTGTCATTCTCAATACAAACTATTTTAGTTTAGCCTTTTTGACACTGTATGTATGTAGCTGTTCTCCCTCCACACATTGTTGTGCACCTTATTAACTTTTTTTTAGTTACCCTCCAGCATATATTTGCTGATTTCATGAAAGTAATTCATGTTTGTAGGTTTAAGATGTTTAGCATAATAATGTTTGCTGCTAAGAAGGCTCAGAGTTATTTATGATTATATCTTAGAGATGAACAGAATGCAGCTGATCCATCATTCTGTGTTGACTTGGGTGGTTCTGAAAATGAGTGCATTTTTATACTCTTGTCAATAGTAATGATTTGGGTTCATTTCCTTATTTTTGCAGTGGCCATGACATTTACCTAAATGTAATGTTTGAAGGTATGCAAGAAATTTGGCTAATACAATTTTGTGTCAGTTAAATAATTTTAAATGTTTGCATACAATTTAAAAGCTTCAGTTTTCCAATTGTACTTGGAAGTAGTCAATAATGTCAATAGTGAATTAAATTGTCAGTGTGTGAATATCTGGGCTCTCTTTACTATAAAGATGTTAGACAGTGGACAGGTGAATTAACATGATGCTGGACTTTTGCACCTTGGTGTGTTGCTCATTTTCCTGTTGTTCGCCTTCTTGTGGACATAACTTATTTTTGCCTGACAGGTTTCATACAGTTCAGCGCATCTCTCACGCCTGTAATCAGCTTAGTGTGAGCAAGTGTGGGACTATTTTAAACTTGTTGTCCTGCCTGTGGTTGTGTGGAATCGGGCAGAGCATTCATATTGGAGGCGGGCTGTGGTATTTTTAGTCTTGTAGGCAGTGAAGTTGGAATTGAAGGGTCAGAGGATGTCATGTGGTGTTAGAAGAAACAGACTTGTGTGTTAAAGTGCTTTGTGAAAGTTGTGCACCTAACTTAAGTGAAGATTAAAATGAAACCTTAAGTTAGTTTACTTTTCAGCCAGACTCTGAGAAAACGGGGCCAAATTGTTCCCAGAGAACAATTCGAGCTGTGCAAGTTATTTATATATGCTTTACAAATAATTCTACAGCAGTTCTTTTATTTCAAGGCATAAAAGTCATGTTTACCATTGAATTGTCTTCACTTTAATCCATTTTTAATCCCCTTTATGCAGTGTATAACAATTGCTAATGATTTCACCTACCTTGCAATTACAGATCTTTAAACAAATTTCCTTGTGATTACTGGAAGATTAAAGATAAATGACTCTGGTATTTTCACACCAAAGTATACAAAATCCAATGTCTCTTTACACAACATCTAGTTGGAGGGGATAGCAACTTTGATGACTTAAGAAGTTGTTCTTGGTGCCAGAGCAGGCCAGTTTACACAGGTAGAAATTGATGGAAATGTTAAATTATACAAATTAGTGACAACTTTCCAGTTTCACAATTCCAAAGTATTTTGGGCAAACCCCATTTTCTGTTTGTCAATTATGTGCTGCCTGACAGAGCCTGTGCTCTATGAAGGGTCTGTAGTCGTAGTGAGTTCAGGTGCTATCTCTGCCTTTTTTCTTTTTTCCTTTTCTGTTATGGTATGTAAAACATGTATTACACAGACAAGCCTCTCTTCTGATTGCAATGACCAAAGCACCAGCATGCATTATTCCTCACAACTGCATGATACGCTTTGTAATTCTGAGTAGATAGTCATTGGTTGACAGCTCTTGCACACATTGTCCTGTCCCTCGGACTTGTGAGAAAACCTAACCTGATTGATTTTGTTGGGGTAAATCATGGAGTATGTTCAAACTACACAACTGGCAGTCACAGGAACACATCATTTGCCTTCAACCTGATTATTTAAATGAAGTCTAAAGGCGCTTTTTCACCACGGAGTTTTAGAAACTTGCGGACTTTTGTAGGGTTCTCACCGCATGAACTTGGGCCATTTGTAGTTCCTGCTACATTATTTTTTTAGCTCCTTCTCCACGGCATGTACTTTTCGTTCAGCCAGGAACTATGGTGAGTGTGGCTCTGGCTTTGAATTGTGCTGATTGGTTGACCACAAACCCAGGCGCCATCTTACCAATCTGTTAGTAGTTTGGAGAACTATCGGTGAAGATGGAGCCCAGGTGAAGAAGGTGTTGCATTTCAAACCACATCACTCTTCATAGGTGCCTCCCTGGTGCACCACACAATACGCCATGTCAAAGCAGTAATGAGGGGGGGTTACCCAATGAACTCCCAGACACGTCTTTCTTTGCACCACATCACATATTTTGCATAAGAAGTGGTCCAGGGGCTCATTAGGTCCTGAAAGCAATGTACCTGTGGTGGGAAAGCATCTTAAGACTGAAAATTCCTAGAACGGTTTTGTTTCATGGCCTAGCTAGCCATCTCCTCTCCTGTTATATGAAATCGTTGCTCAATCATGTTTAAAATAAGTTTGTTGGAATTTTGTTATGACTACTTGCTTAAGACTAAAAAATAAAAATGTCCCCGATAGTAAAAGAAGTTAATAGAAAATTTTTCTTTTTAATTATTTAAAGAATAAGAGTGCTGTTAGTCATTAGCCAGACTGCTCTTATACTCTTACAGTATTATTACAACATCTTGATGGCTTTTTGTTGCTCCATAATAAGTTTGTTGTGTTGTAAATATTTATCAGCTTGGTAGTTATTGGGCAGTTTTATTTTTTGTTTGTTTAACAAGATCTTGACCTCCTGTTTTGTGCCTCAGTCATGAAGGACTGCTCTTTCACGTCATCAGTGTTACAAAATTTTGTTTTGTGTTTCATTTTACTTCAGGTTAATTAACCTGTTTATTTTAAGTAAAAATGCCAGTGGTCTGTTTGCATACCCTCCAATCATCAGAGCAAAGCTGAAATGTTAGCTGCACACTCAATATTAATTCACCAGCGCACTCATCTGAAACTCTATTTCTTCTAAATGTCTCAATTCTGATTAACAAGTGCAAATGCAATTTAGTGGTCTTTAAAGTACAAATTATCCACCTTTTTGAAGCTTTGCTGTTTACTGAAAAGTAAAGATAATTATTAAAGAAACCATATACCTGTGTACAAAATAAGATGGTAATGCGTATGTTAATAAATTTATACAGTTGATGCAATTCTGTGTTCTGTGCACAGATATGTGAAATATAGTAACAGAGAAAACCATTCATTTCATTTGTTACTGTCTTCAAGATACATTTTCAGGAAAAAAAACCTGCTGGCAAGGACTGTGTATAAATTATGTGACTCTGGTAGTTCTTTTCAAATTCTCCTCGCTGTTCTCCGTTATTTCAATGATGATGGGGTGGCCCTCCTTAAGCAGCTCTTAAGCCTTTGTTGTGTTCTTTTCTTTTTATTGACAAGGCCATGCTGTTTTGAGATATCTATGTTCTTCCCAGTGCAGTGCTCTTAGGTTGCAATTGGCAAGCTTCTTTTGCTGTTTTTTTTCCTTCCCCATATACCCTACAGCTTGAAAAGTAATTAGGTATTTTGAAGTTTATTTACATATTTGGTTATGTTCTAACTGCGTTTATTTTTACTCTAGGTTACTTCTAAAGGGGCTGGCCTGAATCCGAATGCAAAAGTTTGGCAAGAAATTCCGCAGGGTGTCATTGAAACTGGTCCAGCAACTGCTAACGGGACAGAGAATTCCTGGCAGGACGAAGCCCCCACAACAGTGGCGTACTCTGAGGGTGAGCTTTCCATAGATATTAGTCATATATACTGAAATTTAATAGTAGCATGTTGCTTTTTTAAATTTAAGTTTCACATATGCTTAACATGATGTAACACTCCGTGTGTGTGTATATAATAAATATATATATTTATAATATTGTTATATACTTCCATCTATCTATCTATCCCGCTATATATCTCTATCTCTCTCATATGTCTATATCTACGTACACACAGATATAATTCCGCTACAACGAAATTTTCATTACAATGAAGCATTTTTATGGTCTTGACAGTTTCCCATTATGACACAAGTCTATAGAAATCTCGTTACTGCGAAGTACATTCAGCAGATACTTTCAATACAACAAAGTGCCCAAAAGACCTTGAAATGCCTGGAATGAATCATCCACAGAGCAGCTGGTTGTGCACGACAATCCCCCAAACAAACATTGTAATTTTTTTTCTTTCTTCGAACTTTCCTCGTACTGTTTTTTGCCTTTTTTGTTTTCCTGCTGTTTTCAGTGATACCTTTTGCTTATTGCTTGGCAACATTTGAAAAACATCCATTGGAATTTAGCTCATTGTTACCCTCCTATAGAAACGACAGGCACAAAAAAAAACGATAACTGTTCATATTAGAAAAAAAACCTACATTTTTGCAGCTCTTGATTGCGGCAAAAAGACGTTGCCAGTGAATTCGGAATTTTGCCATCGCTGTCAACTTTCTTGAAAGCCAGAGCTAAAAAAGAAGAAAAATCTCGGGTTGCAAATGTACGTGAACTGTGCATTTGAAGACGTTGAAAAAGCCGTTTTTATGTGGTTCAGTGATGCTTGTTCAAGAAACATTCCTATTAATGTGGCACTCATTCAAGAAAATGTAAGGTTTGAAAACTCTTGGGACCTCCCCCAGCTAGACAGCACACGAAGAGCACCCCGAAGTGCGATCTCCGCCTCTATGGAAGACTGTTTTTCTGTTGCCGGGGCAGGAACAGGCGCAAAGCTATGCTGCATTTCCCCAGCAAAGCAAACAGAAAAGATCTCGATGGGTGGTGCAAGGTACATTTTTAAATGCAAGTAACAGGATTACTTGATCACTGAACTGGCCACAATCCTACCTGACTGCGGTGTCTGTGTATAGCAGAGTGGCATATCACGCTACAATAAATAAGTGTGCCGTTCCTGTTTCAGACTGAATAAAGCTGGTTTTGCTAAAGTACTGAGACTCAGCCTTGTGTTTTGGCGTGCAAGACCGGGACTTATAGCACAACCCCGATCTTTAATGATGTGCTTCTGTTTTAGCCTGTTTCAGCTCTGCCCTGGCACCGGACAAACAATCTTCCACAGACACCACAATCGCTGTTCGGGACACACTTCTGCGTGTAGTTCCTGTTTTGGGGGGTGTGTGTGTGTCTCAAGAGTTCAGAAATTCACAGTATAAAGAAGAAAAGGATGATTCGGCTCCTGATTTGGTAACTGTGCTGCACACAACATGCTTCCGCATTTAGATAATGTTTGCTTTGAATTCCTCCCACCCAATTGCACATAAGTGCTTCAGTCATTAGATTTGGGTATCATTTGTACCCTGAAAGTGTATTATCGCAAGGAAATGGTGAGAAAAAAATTCTTGTCAGCATAACTTGTGGGCAGGAGGAGATTAAAATTAACGCGAAAGCAGCTATTGAAATGATTGCAAACGCCTGGGCGCAAGTTAAAGAAAGCACTGTAGTGACATACAGAATCTCACTACAACAAAAAAATTTTTAGGTCCCTGGGAGTTCATTGTAACAGAATTTTACCTGTATATCTGTCTGTGTATATATGTATGTATTTATGTGTATGTATGTGTATATATCTCATATATCTCTATGTGTATATATCTATATCTGTGTGTGTGTGTGTGTATATCTATATATCTGAAAATCCAGATAGGGAGAAAATGAATCACATATATCTTAGTGAAATAGTTAGGTTTTTATTCCTTTGCTTTTGACTCCTTCCAGGAATTATTAGAGGAACATGATTAACATACAGATATACAAGGCAATATATAGCAAATGAGGAGGGGGAGGGCAGGTGGATGTTTGGGGGAATTGATTAGGTGGGATTTGGAGGGTGTTGGTTATCAAGTGTTATGTGCATCATGTTTTTTTCAAGCCTGCATATGCTGGGTTCCTGTCCAAATGTCTGGTAATGGCGTTTTCATTGAATAAATAAGGCTATAAGATGTGTATATACACACATATGCACAAAAGTGGTCAAAAGTTAATATCTGTTATTACATTTTCATTTAATAAATAGGACTTGGTATACACACACACACATTGCGAGTCAAAAGTTTTAGAACATCTGTTTTTCTTCAAATTTATTCAATTGAAATACAGTGAATTACCTAAAATGGTGAAAAGGTAAGTAGTAAACTTCCAGCGGTTTAAATTCAAAGGTTAGGTTAGCAAAATCTGAACAAAAAAGAAATTTCCTAATGTTACAAATGGACTTTCATCAGGGACAACTAATAAATTACAACCTACGCAGCAATTAAAGTAAATTAAACCTTGCAAGCTGAAGCAACTAAATTACACAGGTATCCCAACTTCCATCGATTACTTAACCAGTCAATCTGTCTTATAGCAGAGTTGCGACACTGTTGCTACACACTCTGAAGTACCACTAGACAATATTCCAGTGATAATGGTAAGAAAATGGCAGTTAAGAAAGGAAATGAGACACAGCATTATTATCCTTAGATGTGTAGGCCGTTAGAGAAATAAAAAAAATATATATCAATGTGTCAGTGAGTATAGTGGTGTCCTACACAATACAAAGGCAATTGGAAACTTTAGGAAACTTTGATAGGAAGAGAGCTGGCAGACTCATTTACAACTCAATCAGAATAGTTTTGTGAGGGTCACCAACTTGTGTAATGGGCACATCGCAGCACAACTTAACAGTGGTCTAAAAAACAAAAAAAAAAAATAGTCTCAGTTTCTACTGTGTGTGTTTGGGAATATATACTCAGCAAAAAAAGAAACGTTCCTTTTTCCAGGACTGTGTATTTCAACAATAATGTTTTAAAAATCCAAATAACTTTATAGATCTTCATTGTAAAGGGTTTAAACAATGTTTTCCATGCATGTTCAATTAACCATAATCAATTAATTAACGTGCACCTGTGGAATGGTCGTTAAGACCTTAACAGCTTACAGAAAGTAGGCATTTAAGGTCACAGTTCTAAAAACACAGGACACTAAAGAGACTTGTCTACCGACTGTGAAAAACACCCAAAGAAAGATGCCCAGGGTCCCTGCTCATCTGCGTGAACGTGCATTAGGCATGCTGCAGGGAGGCATGAGGACTGCTGATGTGGCTAGGGTAATACATTGCCATGTCCGCACTGTGAGACGCCTAAGACAGCGCTACAGGGAGACAGGAAGGACAGCTGATCATCCTCGCAGTGGAAGAGCCCAGATCTCAATCCCATTGAGCACGTCTGGGACCTGTTGGATCGCAGGGTGACGGCTAGGGCCATTCCCCCCCAGAAATGTCCAGGAACTTGCAGGTGCCTTGGTGGAAGAGTGGGGTAACATCTCACAGCAAGAACTGACAAATCTGGTCCAGTCCATGAGGAGGAGATGCACTGTAGTACTTCAAGCAGCTGGTGGCCACACCAGATACTGACTGGTACTTTTGATTTTGAGCCTCTCTTCATTCAGGGACACATTGTGAAACATTTTTAGTTTATGTCTTATGGTGTTGACTCTTTTAGTGTTCATACAAATATTTACACATTAAGTTTACTGAAAGTAAAAACAGTTGAAAGTCAGAGGACGTTTCTTTTTTTTGCTGAGTATATGTACAATGGTAAGTTTCAAAGAAACTGACCTAACGTTTTCAAACATGCTGCATCATGTTTGTCTTGTTATAGTGTCTAAGCCTATTGTTTAGTCCAGTTTGAGCTTGTACTTGCAGTGGCTTTCAGAAGTGTTTGATCCATGTCTGGGATTTTAGCACTGTTCTCAGTTGTCATGGGACCTGTTGATTTGCAAAACTTTTGTGTGAGTAGTTTCTGTGATCTGCGTTTTTGTTTTTATCCAAATGCATGAAAACATGCGCTCAAGATACTGAAAAGAAAGGTAAAATGTAGATATCTGGCAGCTTGTTTGCTATACCAGAGCACTTGCTAGATGATAAAAAAATGAACACACACTCTCTCACACAAAATAATTCTGGACATGCAAAGAGGCATTAAGCCACCAATCTGTCTTTGCAGCTTGTTTACATCATTTGACCCAGTTTTTACTTTCAGAATAAATATTTTGAAGTTTTTCCAATTGATTTAATTAGTTTTTTTGTTTTATTTGTGTATATTAATTTGATACAAGTTAATGTACCTGGTTCTATATTGTTATATAGTACAATCAGTAGTATTGCAATTTCTTCTGTTGAGTGACTTCTTGCGGTATAACTAAAGTGAACTATTCTCGTGCATAACCAAATGTGTAGAAGCCTTATTTTCTGTGTCAGTGTTAAATCTTTGTATGTCTACAATTAAACTGCAAACCACAAATGTCTGTTCATTTTTATTAACAAATTAAATTCACATGAAAATACATAGTTTTTAACCAATAAACTATCCACATTATTTATCCACAATATATATGCATAAAATAAACCAAAATGCTTGTCCTAATTACAAGTCACAATTCTAACAATGTTCATGTTTGTACATGTAAAATTGACAAATTTTGCTCTTAAGCTAGCAGGCCTTTGGTGTTTTTTTTTTTTTTTTTTTTTTTCCCCCTCTAAATAGCAGCAAGGCTAAACTCTTCATCCATTTTTCTAATTAAAAATGTAAGCTGGCTTTGCTAAACACAAGTTTGCTTACTATTCACACTCCGACAAGGAGTGTCCATTTTAATTAAAGCACTAGACGAAAAGGTCTGAACTCATTAAGGCAGCTTCTGTATGTTTTGGCAGCAAATGTCTTGTGCACTTAAGTACCATAATATTGTGCATAAGGGATCACAAAAAACACAGATTTTTTAAAAAGCACTTTTTGGAATGTGCCAATTTATTTATCAGTTACAGATCTAGTCAATTTAACTGAAAATTGTCTGTTTTCAATAGGCTGATCAATCAGAGCATCAGTAGTTTCCAATTCTTTATGCAAAATGTTTACTAAATTTACTGGATTTTAACATCCTTAGTGAAGAGTATTAGGAGTGAGTTTTATTATTTTAATGAAAACTAATAATACTTTACAGGGCTGTGGAGTCTGTAGATAAATTCTTCAACTCCGACTCCTTAGTTTCCGGTACTTCCGACTCCTCTGTATTTAACATGCTAAGGTATTTTCCATGTTGATTGAAGGAAGGCAACATACACGTCATTTAACCAGAGAACTACTGGCTAGGAAGCCGACTCTCTACTGTATTGGCCAGTTTCAACAAAAAGACAAGAACCCCTGAACACACATCAGGCCATAGCACACACCTCCACCTACCTACATCATTACACTTGTTTACACTCAACTTGTTAAGCACATTATATCTAAAATAAAATGAAAACCCTTTTTGTAATGTACCATAATCCAGATTACAAATATGTGAATGTCAGGTTGTATAATAGCTCAGCTGAACTTCACACCAATAGTAACACAACTATGCATTGGGCTTTATTCTTATGTCAGAGAAGAGCTTAGTTATGACTATTGTTTGTGAAATGGGACATTTGAACTTGTTGAATTTTTTTTTTCCATTACAATTTAAATTTTTTGGGAGTCGAAGTTGGTACATTTTTGCTGACTCCGACCCCAGGTACCCAAAATTGTCTCTGACTCCTCCACTCCAACCCAGACTCCACAGCCCTGATACTTTAAACAAGTTTGGGTGTTTTTTGGGTAAAGTTCTTACCTTTTCACCCATTCCCAATTGTGAGATGCATTAATTTGTCCATGAGATAGACTTGATCAACACCGTTTATTAGCTACCAGAGAAAGAAGTGAGCTTTAGATGTGGCTGTCAGAACAAACATCACTTTTGAAATAATGTTAAAATCTGGATGAAAAAATTCTTTCAGGAAAAAAAATATAGTATGAAGGTGGCATTGATTTACTCACATAGCTAGTCTGGACTGGCTTACCTGACATGCAGACAGTTTGTGTGTGAGATATTTGTCTGAACTTTCCTACTGGGTTTAGAAAGACTTCCAAAGACTTTTCTTTTGCAAAGGTAAACTTTTCAGTTACAGTGATACCAGTACCATAATACATTCTCAGGTATATTTGTGGTCGTATGTAAGTGATGGTATTCTGTTTTTTGCCTGTAGCTGCTCTTCTTAGCCATGGTTGCATCTTCTGGTTGGTGGCAGTACTGCAGTTTTGTTTTTACATTCAGTGTCCTTGGTTAATGGTAAAGTTACACCTGGTTTTGCAGCTGGTGATCTGTCAGCAATCTGAACGCATGGCTTTTATGTACTGTCTGACACCTTTTTTTGCACACTTGCTTTCCTTAGCAAGATATGGACTTATCGCCCCATCGTCCATCTCCAATACAGACAATCCTTTACTCTTCCAGTCCTGCACTGGTTAACCTTTGGAGTAAAAGGGATTGCTTCAGCCTATGTTACAACCATGCCCCAGGCTACGGTTACGTGGTCCCTCCTCTGGAGAACAGAAGTTATAGCTTGCCATATATCTCTTTTTTTTAATGATATCAGTTTTTACGTTCACATTTTAAAGAAAATTTTAACTGAATGGAGAGCATACTTCGATACCTCGACCTACATTATGTCTTTTAGACCGGTGAAATGAAAAATAAGTATTAAGGTTACATGTGTTATGTTTTTGATGCACCTGTAATGTTCTTTAACATTAGAATCCCTGAAGCTTACTTTTTTTTGTTGTCCCTGACCTCCTTCAATTTTCCTGACTGGCGTCAATAAGCTTGTAGCTCCTCATCACTATGCTAATAGCCCGCTTTTGTTTTGCAAATATGTGGATTCATATCAACATGTCACTTGAACGATTGTTTTGTTTAGTTTTATTCTTGATTCTTGAATACAACTGAATAAAAAATTGTTCATGTGACGTTGATGTGAATGTCCATGTGCAAGGAATAGTAACATCCACCATATACATTGTGATGTCTGTTTGCTCAACAAGACATCCAAGAAGAAATGATTAAGCTGCTCTAACTTGTACAAGTACCATAAATTTACACAGGACTTTATAGCATCACATCAGGTGTATGCTTTTATTATATGATAATAGTAGCAGCTCACTACTGAAAGTGCTACATGCAGCGACAACACGAGATTCAAACCTGTTATCTTGAAATTGCTAAATGGTAGCTTTCCCACTGTTACATCCGCATAGATCTGAGACGGTACAGCATTACCACTATGGAAACTGGTTGAAAATGAAATGCGTAAGCATACTTGTTTTGTTACTCCTTTTGTGAAAAAATGCTTATTGGATATTTGGGCTTCATCAGTCTTTACACATTCTATACTTTACGTCAACGTTGTTGTGTTACTATGACATACGAAAACATTTTCTGTTTTAGCTGTGTGTTTAGCATTTCTTGCCTCGCATTTCCTCTGTCATTCTATACTTAACACAAATATTGTAGACACAGAACACGCATGAAATGTATGCATCTCAAAACACAGTATTTCGTTACCTATGTAATGCCTTAAAAATGTATCGGCTGATAAACACTTCAGCACCAACTTTTACTGCGAGGATTGCAGCAGGGTGATTGATGCCTTCATCTGATTGAATGAGAAGCTACGAGCTTGCCGTTTGTCAGGAAAATTTAAGGAGGTCAGGAACAATGAAAATAATTGCAAGCTTTTTGGATTCTAGTGTTAATAATAATGGTAATCTTTACATTTGTATAGCATTCTTCTCACTATTCAGTGCTTTAGTGAGTTGGGAGCCACTTAAACCAATGCTAATGTGTTACATCCACCAGGATGATGCTTCAGCAGCCATTTTTGTGCCAGTGCACATTAGCTCTTAGACGATGAAGTGGTGAGAGAGAGGCAATTAAAGATGAGATGATTAAGGGGCCAGAATGACTAGGCTATGGAGGGCAAGTTGACCTGGACATCAGCATACTCCCTGGTCTTTACTCATTTTAAACTTTAGGAAAGTGGCTGCATTTTCATTTAAATTCACTTTTATCAGCTTGACTATACACACAAGGAGATGCAGTGGATCAGTAATTAGAACATTAGAACATTCTAGACGAAAACAGGCCATTCAGCACAACAAAGCTCGCCAGTCCACTTATTTCTTCTAAAAAACATTGTTGAGTTTTGAAAGTCTCTAAAGTCTGACTGCCACATTACTTGGTAGCTTATTCCAAGTGTCTATTGTTCTTTGTGTAAAGAAAAACTTCTTAATGCACATCCTTTTCACGAGAAAGATGCTTTCAGGATTCTCTGGTTACGTTTTCCATCTTTGCTTTATCAAAACGTAGGCCTACTCTTTTATATATATATAAAAAAAAAAGTTTGTGTTTTGAACTGGGACCTTGACCTGTTAGGTGTGGTTAAGCTTTGGGGCTTTTGTTTTGTATTTCTGCTGTTGCAGCAGTGGTTGTAAATGGAGGAGATTGTATAATTTTATATGTACAGCTTCACTTGTTTTGTGCATGCTGAACAGTAATTGTACATCAATTTTAAATGTATTGTGATTTTTACTTTCCTCCATGATCTTTCTAGTTATCTGTGTCATGAGTACTGCCAGAGCAGATACTTGATTTATCATTTGCTTTCCATGGAGCATGCTTGCAAATCCATTTCTATTGTTGAACTTGTACTATGCTGAAATACAGTAATTGTATCAGATGGTTTTGATGGAATCATTGACTGTTGCCATTTTAAAGGAAGGTACATCTTTCTGTCACTGGTGGTTAATTCTTTTGGTTTCATTTTTTTTTTCTTTTAGCTTACATGCCAATGTCGGCCGATGCCTGTAAGACGTATGACGTGATGTTTTCCAGCCCCGCGGAGTCTAGTGGCAACAGTACCTCTGCTCCTTCAGAGGATGTTGGCGTTAATGGCATGGATGCCTTGGATATTACCTTCCCACTATACGAGTCTCCTGGTTTAACAGGTTTGTAAACTGTTTGCATTTACCAGGCTTCTAAACATGGTGGATTGCGGTGAATCCAATGATGATCAAGTATTGCGCTTCAAGGGAGCCAGAGCACTGATGGCCCCCCAAGCCCCTTATGCTTTCTATCTGGCTGCTGTTTTGCCTTTTTTCCTCCTTTTATTCTCAACCTTATTTTGTGGTGAACTTGTTACCTCAGTGCTTCTCTCCTGATGACCTGACAGATTATGAGATCTGAGAGACTCCACACACTTAAAAGCCACATGCTTAAATAAGTTTGTCATCTAGCTCTTTTTCTTGATGTGTCATTGATTCTTACTTCAGTCTTGCAATCTGAAACTATGACAAGTCATCAGTTTTATCCTGGTCCAGGTAAAACACTTTTGACAGCCAAGAAAGCTTGTTTTCAAATACAATAACTGAATACATATACTTGTTACTTCATTTATAAAACTATTCTCTGCTTCTCAGCATACCATCTCTGTGGATGACTTGACATCTTCATTATTGGTATAGTGTTTCCCATAATTCAGTTTTACAGAACAGGCTGTTCAGTGTGACTTGGGGATGATTGACAGATTTCCATTCCACTTTTCCTTGACTGTTGCATAAGCCAAAGCAACACTTGTCATGTGACTTTTGAAGCATGTAATCAGTATGGACTGCAGCCATAAAATATTGTCATAAAATACGTAAAGTATCACTCTAGTTATATCAGCAAAACGTGCGTTGTAATAAAGAAACACAAAGCCTAATGTATAGGCCTGCATAGCTAAAGAACATTATCCTGTGATTAAGTAGTTTTAGTATAAAAATGTAAAATGCATTGAGTGTTCTGGAACATACAATTACAATAGCTTAGTTTGACTTTTTCTCTCCTGTAGATAAAGCACATAACTTAAGAGTTCTGATATTTCAGTTCATGTGGTGAAAATTGGCAAATTCTATAGCTAGTTGCAAAGTTCCAAGTGCCTATAGTATGAAGGTGGCATTGATTTACTCACATAGCTAGTCTGGACTGGCTTACCTGACATGCAGACAGTTTGTGTGTGAGATATTTGTCTGAACTTTCCTACTGGGTTTAGAAAGACTTCAAAAGACTTTTCTTTTGCAAAGGTAAACTTTTCAGTTACAATGATACCAGTACCATAATACATTCTCAGGTATATTTGTGGTCGTATGTAAGTGATGGTATTCTGTTTTTTGCCTGTAGCTGCTCTTCTTAGCCATGGTTGCATCTTTTGGTTGGTGGCAGTACTACAGTTTTGTTTTTACATTCAGTGTCCTTGGTTAATGGTAAAGTTACACCTGGTTGGGCAGCTGGTGATCTGTCAGCAATCTGAACGCATGGCTTTTATGTACTGTGTAACACCTTTTTTTGCACACTTGCTTTCCTTAGCAAGATATGGACTTATCGCCCCATCGTCCATCTCCAATACAGACAATCCTTTACTCTTCCAGTCCTGCACTGGTTAACCTTTGGAGTAAAAGGGATTGCTTCAGCCTATGTTACAACCATGCCCCAGGCTACGGTTACGTGGTCCCTCCTCTGGAGAACAGAAGTTATAGCTAGTTGTTGGATATTTAAATGGTGCCTTGAAGAACCAAGTTTGGTATGTCACTTAGCTTGTAATTGATCATTTTATCAGACAAGGCAAAGAGGCTCTGTGGCGAGGGAAATGAGACTCTTTAGCTAACGTGATTGGCAGCATCCGTGTAACTCAGGACTTTTGTTTCTGGCATAGCAAAAATGGATGTTAGTCTGTCCTACAGCAGTCTCCACTTGTTAGCTGGTCTCTCTCTCTCTGTTTCTCATTATATAATATATATAGATATACAGTATTGCCAAATTACATCACTGAATTTTTATTTTGACCAGGAAGTGTGAAAATGGTGCCACATTTAGTAACATATTTAACATCCATTGTGCAAAAATATATGAAGTAAATGCATGTTAGATATTTTGTCTGTCGTTAAAGTTACCAGAATACCTAAAGCGTGTTATAAAGAAATTTACAATAAAATGTAAATATTTTTCCATTTCATTATAGTGAAATTAAATATCCCTTTTATAGAAACTGCATTTGTAGAATTGAATAGAGGAAATGAAAGCCAAAGGTAACACACATAAAGCAAAGGTTGAAAAACTCATTCCCCTGCATTTTTTGCTACTCTTAATTATTTACCCCAATTTTCATCCACTCTTTTATTTTTGTAGGCGAATTTTGTATAAAGCTGTGGCAGGCCTACCTACTTTGTAAATTTCATTGTCCTCCCTGATGAGACTATGATTATTGGTAACATGACTGTAGAAGTATTACCCATTTCCATAAATGTTTCAGACAGAAAGATGCATACCTGTGCATATCTGCCTTGGTCTGAAGATGTATGGAAAATTGCATTATGAACTCATCTTTTCTCTGATGCACTTCACACTGGTATATTTGGCACGTATTTAATGAAGAAGACAACTGAGGTCCTGTAAGCCTGCTGTATTTCTCTTTCATCCCTTCATCACCTAATAATTGGTCTCCAGGCAACAAAACGGACATAGCAGCGATAGAAAACTTCCAGAGAAGAGCGACTAGGCTGATTTCAGGGCTACAGGGGTTGAATTATGAGGAAAGATTAAAAGAGCTGAGCCTTTACAGTTTAAGCAAAAGAAGATTAAGAGGTGACATGATTGAAGTGTTTAAAATTATGAAGGGAATCAGTACAGTGGATCAAGACTTGTATTTTAAAATGAGTTCATCAAGAATACGGGGACACAGTTGGAAACTTGTTAAGGGTAAATTTCACACAAACATTAGGAAGTTTTTCTTTACACAAAGAACTATAGATACTTCTGGACTTTTAAAACTCGACTTGATGTTTTTTTGGAAGAAATAAGTGGATAGGACTGGTGAGCTTTGTTGGGCTGAATGGCCTGTTCTCGTCCAGAGTGTTCTAATGTTCTAATACCTTATTGGGTGATGAGTGTACTTATGCGAAAATGGCTGGTGTTGCATCATTTAGGTAGGGGCTGAAGCGACTCCCCACAGTCTGTGTAAAGCTCTTTGAGTATACTGTATAGAAAAGCGTTACATACATGTAACTGGCTTATCCTCTTGTACATGTGGTTCTTCCCCTTTGGAGTAAGTTTCATTCTGTGGTTGGGGATAGACTGACTTCACAAAGCCGTTTCACCGTAGCCATTTTTGAATCCAGAACTGAACTTAAGGAATGCTACAGTAACTTGTAACCCAAAAAAAGACAATTTGCTTTCATTATTGAAGAGAATAACAGGTTTCTCCAATACCCTATTATCATTTAAACGTGACTAGTTATGGATGAGCTAAAGGAGTTTACCATTTGAATAGTAGAGGAATGGCTGCTGAAATTTGAGTGCAGTAGTCCTATGTGAATAATAAACAGTAAGTAATTTTAAGCAGTAATAGCCATTCACAGCATTAGAAATGTCTTTAGTATATTTGAAATCAATTTAAATATTGTAGAAAAAGGTATCAGTTTATACCCAAAACTTGGAAAATGAATGAGCAATTCCAAACGTTTGAATGCTAGGGGGTATATATACACGTTGTTCTTCTTTATCATTTTTCTTTTTGTTTTGTTGCCATTGTATTACTGTCACTAGTCCATAAGAGGGACATGATACAATTTTTTATCTTTATATGAAAAACCAGATATTATTAAATTTGCTTATTATTTTGATCTTTGTATGTGGTTACCAAATAAATTTTCAAATGGACTAGGGCAGTCAGTGGTGGATCTACAAGCATCTTTGTAAAGGTGACATGTCACATTTGTTGATTATTATTGTAAAGTCTAAAAAACTTTCTTTTTCCCCTTGAGAACAATGTTTTTCTCTTGTCCCATTAAGGAGAAGGTGACTCTACAGTGGAACAGCCTGTTTCCAAGGAAAACCTAAGAGAGTCATTGAAAAAGCACTTGGAGTTTTGCTTCTCAAGGTAAAATTTTAAAATATGTATTTGTAGACTTTTTTTTTAATTTAACTTCCTGTGTATCCCTGAGCAAGCCTTCTAATTTGCTTGTGCTCCACTTGTACAAATATGGAAATTCTGCACTTCAGCCTCTGATATAGTTCCTTTAAAATAAAAGCCCTATTCAAAAAAGTGTCATTCATTTTAATCCTCTCAACATTTTTTTTAATGTTTAGAATACCAAAGCATTTTTTTCATTTAAAGATCACTTGTGCATCATTCATTTACAGTATTTTTTTTTTAAAGTATTTATCTTCACCAATGATAATTTTAATAACTTGTAAGCTAGCAACTCATTTTGTATGAACTACTTATAAACTATTTTCAGTGAAAGTAGTTGAATACCATTTTGTTTTCTTCCTTGTTTATTTTAAAGAGAAAATCTATCCAAAGACCTTTATCTCATGTCCCAGATGGATAGTGACCAATTTGTTCCTATTTGGACCATTGCCAGCATGGAGGGAATAAAAGTATTGACCACAGATATGGAACTCATTCTGGATGTCCTACGTTGTAAGTATTCTTTTTCTCAGTTTTATTTAATATGCCTGTGTTCATTTGTTGTATATTAGATATTGAGCATGAATATAGTCAGGTAAATGCTATCACAAAATATATGGCCATAGCAGATAAATGTAGTAGGGGCAAATTCAAATGAAATCATATTTTGTTGTATAGTACTAAAGTAACAGTAGATAGACATAACCCAAAGCAAGTCAAGAATCACAATTTAGGGAATCATGCGATCTTTCATCAGAAAAAAATCGGAAGTTTAAAAATTGTGTTTAACCAGAAAAGCAACAAAGATCTAATTGGTAGAAAAATAACACTTTATATAACCTCAAATCCAATGTACAGTAATCCCTCGCTATATCGCGCTTCGACTTTTGCGGCTTCACTCTATCGCGGATTTTAAATGTAAGCACATCTAAATATATATCACGGATTTTTCGCTGGTTCGCTTTCTGCGACAGTGGGTTTTAATTTAGGTTACATGCTTCCTCAGTTTGATTGCCCAGTTGATTTCATACAAGGGACGCTATTGGCGGATGGCTTAGAAGCTACCCAATCAGAGCATGTATTACATATTAACTAAAACTCCTCAATGCTAAAAGATACGCTTCCCGCGTGGCGCTTGTTTTGTTTGCTTCTCTCTGACTCTCTCTGCCTGACGGAGGGGGTGTGAGCAGAGGGGGCTGTTTACACAGTGGCTGTTTGCCTCGAAGATAGGACGCTCCTCTACAAAATGCCGCTTTATCGCAGTGCTTCTATATACTTAAAAGTTTGTATTGATTTTTTGGTTGTTTGCTTTTCTTAGCGAGTGCTCTCTCTGACATTATCTGCTCTTCACGGTGCTCCTTTGAAGATAAGATATGTTTGCATTCTTTTAATTGTGAGAAAGAACTGCCATCTCTGTCTTGTAATGAAGCACAGTTTAAACGTTTGACTAAAGGGTGTTATTTCATGTCTAGAGGGCTCTAATAATGTTAACAGTGTGGGAGAGTTTATAAGGGCTTAAAATATATAAAAATAACCATACAAACATATGGTTTCTACTTCGCGGAAATTCATTTATCGCGGCAGAGTCTTGAACGGATTAACCGCGAAAAACGAGGGTTGACTGTAATGCACTTGCCAATCTTTACATAGTCATATCGGTGATATGTAGTGTAAACCCAGGGAATTCTGGGATTCATTGACATGGCAACCTTCAACGCCCTTGCCAGGAATTTGCAGCACAGACAAGAAAACCAAAATGGAGTCAACAGTACAACATAAAACTTTCTTATGGAGTTGAGTCACATCGTATCTGTCAAAATTGAATTCTGTGGGTAACAAAACCCCTTAAAAGATGTGTGGATTGTCCCAAACACTTCAAGGAGGAATAAAAAAAATTAAAATAACAAATCATGACACTTAATAGACATTTTAAGGTAATTGGCCAATATGGGCAAGATTGGTTCTGTACGGTGATATGTGCAGATAGGTTGAAGCAATTAACATTTTAAAATGACAGGCTTTTACATTAGGTGCTTGGGTAGAAAAAGGCATTTTTTTTTTTTAAATTAGCCTGTAATTTCATTGTATGTATGGGTCTTGATTAGACTTCAACATTAATATGGTACATGAACTTGTTAGCTGCTGTTTTTGCAAGTATGGTAATTTGACGTTTTTTCCAGTAACAGTTTTGCAATTGGGCCTAAGGGAGAGGTGTGTTGTTTTATTTTAGAAGAATGAGTTTCCTATTAAACTGAAAGTACTGTATCCAAGGAAAGGTTAAATAAGAGGCTGCTAAATGTAGTCATGAGTGTTGAGGTATTACTGAATAATTTTGTAAATTACTATGGTTGTGTGAAATTTCGTTTTAATGTCTAATGTGAGCACCTCAAAGAATATAAAAGCTTCAAGTAGTCTTGTGGTGATGGACAATTTCAGCAGACAGTTGCCAGTTGATTACTTAAATTGCCGATGAACATTCCTTCCCTATGTGTGAATTAACACGTCGTAAATACCCTGTGTACATGTGCTTTCATCCTGATTGTTTTCAGATAGGTTGTAAACGCATTGTGTACACATTGCATTTACGCTAGAAAAACTTGGAGTGCTTTTTCAGTAGTAAATAAAAATTCTAATGACTTTCTCTCGCAAAGTGCAAATTGCCATTCTGGCAACTTGATTTGTTGTGAGGTTAAACATGGTAGGATTGCAGTTTTATGTGCTTTATGTTTTTGCTAATATTGAAGGCACACTGAAGAAATCTACAGAACCATATTATTTAGTGAATATGAGAGAGAATGTTCAGTGGTACTGCATTTTCTACACCCTTGCCAATGCCACAAGTGTGCCACTGTTAGTCTGGGTCCATAAACAAAATAAGGACTGACAAGAGAAAATTGTAACAGAGCATATGGAAATTGCTTGTTCCCAATAGAAGCTAGTTGACACTTGGATCTGTCGTGGCAAGTGTCAAGTCGGCTGTGATAGTTGGTCAGCTGCAACAACATCCAACAGAGACAACAAACTCCCACAGACGGTGCCCTGTAGCTCACTGGTTTGGCGTTCTCGACACCGTATGTCCAACCACCGGCACGTCCACGTATTCTTACTTGATAGTTAACTCCATGCCAGAATCGGCTCTTTAAGTGTAAACTTCTGTTTGAAGTTTACCATTGATATAAACAAATTTCTCATAATAAAAGCTGAAATGTAGTTATCTAGTCGACAGCTTTACTGATATTTCCCTTTTTCTTCACCTCTGACATGTGCCCTCATCAGTTACCATCTAAACCAATAAAATAAGAACATAGATACCAGAGTTTACTTTTATGTTTAAAGCATTCTAAATATAATTACATAACAATTTAATAACATACATAATAAAATAAACTGTTTCAATTCAATCACTATTATCACCTTGTAACTCGTGTTTTAAAGGGCTCCACTTATTATGGTTATAAATTAACGTATCCTTTGTTGTCAGGATGAATTGGTTCAAACTTAAGGTAACTACCTAGCAGTTAGCAATTTGTGCTATGCATACCTAAACCAACTCAACTCCACTGTGGTGAAGGGCTGTACATCTTTCACAATAAACTTTGCCACAGCCCCGTGGCATTCTTTCCTTCATAGTTTTTCCTCATCAAGTGATGGAGAATGGTGTGGGGGTCTGAATTCTGTTATCCACTGACTGAGATGCTACTTTCTGATGCTGTCTGAACACAAAGTAAAGCTGCTGCTCACTTTGTATGTCCTTGGTGAATAACTACTGACTTGACTTTTATGACGATGACTAGTGTTACCTTGACTTGCTGATGTCTAGACAGTGGCATTTTCAGTTTGGCTAATTCCAGCAGCTTTGGAGCTTAGAGGCTGCAGTGTGAGTACGTTTCAGCAGCCGCTGTCTTGATATAGTCAAAAACGCTGCACTGCTTCACATTTTTGTAATGTGTTTCAAGAGGTTGCTAGTGTTACCCTTTTTTATACATGCAACTACCTTTTTACACACAATGCATTTATCTGCATTACCATTACATTTACTAAGTGAGCCCATACTTTTGTGTACTTTAGCTTATCTGTCATGATGACTGGAGATCACAAAATGTAAACATGCAGCTTTGAGACTAAAACGCGATCGCCTGTAGTCAAATTTAAAAACGCAGCTAATGTTAGAATGAATTAACGTTACAAAAATACGAAGATCAGCCCTGTTTTTCCAGGAGCTTATTGATATTTTGGTACCGACCAGTCCGGAACCAGTACCTGTTTAATAC
Source organism: Polypterus senegalus (assembly GCF_016835505.1). Taxonomy (NCBI): domain Eukaryota; kingdom Metazoa; phylum Chordata; class Cladistia; order Polypteriformes; family Polypteridae; genus Polypterus; species Polypterus senegalus. The sequence continues at coordinate 19,410,598 of NC_053156.1, read as the reverse complement.
CAGCTTTCGATATCCATCCCTACAGTGAACACACCCACCTCCCCCAAAATATCCCAAAGTCCCATTAACTTAGAGTTGGTCATACAAGCCATTAGAGCTTATCCTATCAGTATTGTCTGAACTTGCATATTCAGATAGATTTAATACAGTTGATTACTTTGGCTACTTCACTTGGCTCATTTGTTTGAAGCTAAAGTGTTGCCAAGTAGGCATGGTTGATTTCTTCCAATAAAGATATTCTGGATTCTTAATCCGCCAATTTGGCCTATGTGTGCTTTTCTTTACTAAACATGACATTTTTATATAATATGGCCATTGTCAATGAGCACAACCCTGTGGCCAAACTGAAAATTACAGAAATTGCAGAAAAGTCTTGGCTTGCTCAGTTAACATGGTGATCCCCACCCCAGCAATAACATTGTCCATATGCAATGTTTAAAGAAAGACTCCGCCAAAAAGTATTTTTTTAAATATTTTATTTCTTGCTCCATGTGTTTTGTGGTGGCGATTAAAAATTTATCTAATGTTTTCATGTAAATTGGAGTTAAGTTTATAATAGAATGGCAATCTGTGGTGACCAAAAAGAGCAATTTTATGTTGTATAGCCCACAGCGACACAAGGAGTGCCTCAATGGGCTTTTAAAAGGCCCTGTTTTGGCAGCACCCCAGTTTTGACTTCTAAGAAGACAAAACTCCCCACAAAACAATCTTGCAGGTGGGGAAAAAATTGAAGAAATTTTAAGAAAGGCAATGTAGAAAGATGCCCTCTTCCAGGTAGGTTTTGTATGCAGTGGATGTCAAAAAATGGGGTAAATACAATACTTAAAACAGAGCACAAGTACCGTAGATCCCGGAGTACAAGCCGACTCGGTATATTAGCCGACCCCGTTCTCTACCTACTAAATTACATGTATTTGCCGATGACTGGTATTTAAGCTGACCCACTTCTCCAAGCAAAATTTTCTACATTTCCTTAAAAGTGTCTCTTCAGGTATATTTATCATGTTTATCGGCGAGAATTTGAGACTGCCGGCATTTTTGATGGAAACCAGGAAGTGATTGCGGAGAAGTTTGGTAAAATGAAACCTTTGTGTTGAAACTATATACACAAATACGGTACATCGGCGGGTGGATTTCCGGAGACTCGTTATAAATTTGATTAACTTAAATACGCAATACAGTGGACCCTTGACTTACGAACTTAATTCGTTCGTGAAGGCTAACTCATAATGTGTTCCGAACCTCCCACTGCAACACTTACTTAACCTTTTCATAATAAAAAAGGGTTGTATAATGTGCATAATTTACCAAAACGTCAGTAATTTTTCTAATGTGCTAACCAAAAAGTTATAAAAAGTGCCTAGCCTACCAGAAGTAGGCTAGATTAAGCTAGGAGCATGGCGGCGTGCATGGTCTCAGCAGCTCAGGGCTCTCCTTTTCAGTGCACTTTTTTGTTGTTTTTGTACTTTTTTTTTTTTCCTTGTTTGTGCACAATCGGTTCGGTGAACATCCGTCAGAACCTTATAGACATCGGTGTCCAGAGCCAGACATCTGTTTCGAGTGTTTTTCATCACACGCACAACATCCCAGACTACATAGCGAGACCAGCGGGCTCTCCATGGATTGTTGTCGGGTCTAGGAGACGACACAGACGGAGGAGGGAAAGAAAGCAGAAGCGGGGCCGCAGATCCGGCGTTACGCTAAGGCTAAAAAAAAAACAACCTTACAAGCCCTATACAGAACTTTTTTTCTGCACTGAAGGAGCTGCTTTTAATTTCATTTTAGATTTGTAAAGTGACAATAAAAGGCATTCTATTTCAGAAACAACAAATTCATACTGTACTCACCATTTAATTTGACATCTTGGGGCTGCAGGAAGGCAGAAGGAGGAGAATGAAACAGAAAGTGGTTATTGTTTAGAAGGATCCTCCTTATGCAAATCTTTTCTTTATAAAATTGTCGAGATGGTGGATTTCGACATGCTGTACATATTAGCAAGATCGGTCACACGAACAGCACTCGCATATTTCCACACAATTTCCATCTTCGTTTCGATTGTGATCGCTTTCTTTACCTTCTCTTCCTTCCTTCCTTCCTTAGCAATTGTGTCTTGCTTGCATGATCTTAATGAATTATATATATATATATATATATATATATATATATATATATATATATATATATATATATATATATATATATATATATATACATACACATACATACATACATACATACAGTAATCCTCCTCGATCGCGGGGTTGCTTCCAGAACCCCCGATAGACGAAAATCCGCGAAGTAGAAACCATGTTTGTGTAGTTATTTTTATATATTTTAAGCCCTTATAAACTCTCCCACACTGTTAACATTATTAGAGCACTCTAGACATGAAATAACACCCTTTAGTCAAAAGTTTAAACTGTCCTCCATGACAAGACAGAGATGACAGTTTTTTCTCACAATTAAAAGAATGCAAATAGATCTTCTTCCCTTCAAAGGAGCAGAGAATTTCAGAGAGAGAGAGCGCTGGCAAAGAAAAGCAAACAATCAAAAAATCAATACTTGTGCTTTTAAGTTTGCTGCAGCATTTTTTAGAGGAGCGTTAGTATCTTCTAAGCAAACAGCCTCTGTGCAAACAGCCCCTCTGCTCACATCTCCTCCGTCAGGCGCAGAGAACGTCAGAGAGAGAGAGCGAGATTAAAGCAACAATTAAAAAATCAATACGTGTGCTTTTAAATATGCCGAGCACCGCAATAAAGCGGCATTTTTTTAGAGGAGCGTCAGTATCTTTTAAGCAAACAGCCCCTCTATCAGGCGCAGAGAATGTCAGAGAGGGTGAGAGAGAGGCAGAGACAAGCAAACAATCAAGCTCCGCGCGGGATGCATATCTTATAGCATTGAGGAGTTTTAGTTAATATGTAATACATGCTCTGATTGGGTAGCTTCTAAGCCATCCGCCAATAGCGTCCCTTGTATGAAATCAACAGGGCAAACAAACTGAGGAAGCGTGTAGCATAAATTAAAAGACCCACTGTCTGCAGAAATCCGCGAACCAGCGAAAAATCTGTGATATATATTTAGATGTGCTTACATTTAAAATCCGCGATAGTGAAACCGCGAAAGTCGAGGCGCGATATAGCGAGGGATTACTGTGTGTGTGTATATATATAGGTAAATCACTGCAATGACCGAAATTACATCCACAAACACATGTATCTGGGCTCCGACTGATGCTACTAATGCTCTCGGTTGTTGGTTTACAATCGCGCAAGCGGATACACGTGACCGGGTCGTAACGCAAGATGTTGATCGTAAATCAAAGCAAACATTTTTTTTTTTTAAACTTCCCGATAATTATAAATTTTATTCATAAAATCAACAACTAAAACACTTTTTTGGATAAACTCTTTATTTAATTTAAAGTACCGCCATGCAAAGTTACTTCTTCATCTGAAAGATGGCTCTGTGGTTTCGTCATTATTTACTTGCGTATTCATCGGCAAAACCGGCATTGCGCTGGAAATCTTGAATCTGAAACGATACTCGTTGTATAAACCGACCCCCAAACTCCAAGCCAAAAATCTAGGATGAAATTCTCGGTTTATATAACGGGATCTACGGTAATCCTCTGCACAGAGCCAGATCAGTCTGTCACAGCTACCTCAGAAATACAACACAATTGAATAGTACAAACCACTTTGTGCTCCTCACCAAGTGTATGCACATATCACCACAACAGTTCTTAAGGCAATAATAGATTATACCACTTAGTAAATGCTGAACTATCAGATCACTGGATCACAGCAAAGGATAGCAACGTCCATGGAAAAAATCTCATGTTACTCATATTGCATAATCAACTTCTCCATTTACCTAGTATGCAAAGCAAATACATTTCTAGTTAAAATATTGGTAAATAAGTGCTTCTGGAAAAATCGGCATTACATAAACGGGAACCACAATTTGAACAGGATTTAAACTTACTGAATTCATCCATCCATCACCAACCCGCTATATCCTGACTACAGGGTCACGGGGGTCTGCTGGAGCCAATCCCAGCCAACACAGGGTGCAAGGCAGGAAACAAACCCCGGGCAGGGCGCCAGCTCACTGCAGAACTTAATGAATTGAAGACAGTATTCTGGACCAATTAATGATGTAGGAAAGATGGATCTTCACAACAAAAGTTCTGTCCTATATAAATTGCATTTCATGTTTATGCCCTGCTTTTCTAGTGGATTTTTTTTCCTCTGGTAGGTTTTGGTCACTATAAATGCCCATTCTATCAATTTTTTTTTTTTAAATTTCTGTTCTCTATGAAAACATAAAATGAACATTTTGTCATGGCCATCGCTACAAAAAAAAAATGTAATTAACCCAGAGAAAAATGTAATTCTTGGGTGGAGTAAACATCACCAGTGGACCATGTTATTTCCAGATGTGGGGTATCACTATTTTAACTAAATAAGCCAACTTTGCTTTTCTAAAATTCTTGTCATTTCCAAATTGCCAACAGGGGTGTCCCAATTCTTAATGGCCGTATACTGTAACATGATATGAAAGTACTGTACCTTAATGTAGAAAGGACAGTTTAGCAAGCTGAAAATTTTAGACATCGCCCGATCTTACACTTAAGCTTTTTGGAACTGATATGTCATTTAATCATAGAAAATCTATTTTACTACTGCCTTCTTGACCAGGATTCCTTTAATTAAGAATTAAACAGGAAGTGCACATAACTGCATTTTCTCCATGAAACATGCAGAATATTTTGAAAAATTTAACTGTATTGCTTATTTACTGTTACAGCTTCACCTATGGTACAGGTTGATGAAAAAGGGGAGAAAGTGCGACCCAACCATAAACGCTGCATCATTATCTTACGTGAAGTGCCCGAGACCACCCCTGTTGAGGTAATTATTTTATTATTATTATTTTTTATTTTTTTAACTTGTTGGCCTAATCCAGTGGCATTGTGTTCTTTTTACTTTTAGTTTGGATGTTCAATGATGTTTGCTTATTTACTTATAATGAGCATGCTTTGAATTGGTTAAAACACAATTTTTGTTCTTGCTGCTTTACAGTAATTGCCTCCTTCAACCAACAGCATAACTTATTTAACCATAAGTTTAGTTTGCAAGATTACAGAGGTGTGTGTTGTGCCTCAAGATAATTTTTGTCATGACTGAAAATGGTTGCTTTTATCCTCTTGTCATGTAGGAAGTTGAGGCCTTGTTCAAAAATGAAAACTGCCCCAAAGTGATCAGTGTGGAGTTTGCTCACAACAACAACTGGTACATAACATTCCAGTCTGATACGGATGCACAGCAGGTAATACCATTACTACTAAGAATACCATAGCTGTCATGTGGGTAGTCTTGAGTTTTCTCACTTTGTGATGAATGTCACATTTCTTGGTATGTGTCCTGTTAAGACTAGAAAAAAATGTGTTTGTTTTGTTTCAGGCATACAAGTATTTAAGAGAAGAAGTGAAAACATTTCAGGGAAAGCCAATCATGGTGAGTGAAATCTGAAGGCTTGTGTTATTTGCAGTGTACCTTGCTTTTTAACATGGTGCTGGCATCTGATATGTGCACAACCATTTGTGCCATTCAGTCATGATCTTGTGCATCTTCCCCCAGTGATGATCAGTACCGCGCATTGAAGGGCACCAGGAGCCACAACTATGGCGCTATCTTTCTCTGCTGTCCTTTTTAAAAAATTTTTCTAACTTGTATTCTCTCTCTTTATCACCACATTCTGCCACCTCTTTCTACATGCTGCTACTTTCCATTCTTTTCTGCCTCATAGCTGTACTGCTCCTGTCCTTATGACCAGTAAGATTATGAGATCTGAGGGGATAATGAGATGGGACATTGGTCCAGTTCAAAGTGTTTTACCGTACAGTAACAAAAACAAACAATTTAGTACTATACTAATAGTTGGGCTTATGTTATGTAAAAGTAAAGAAATTTACAGATGAGTTGTTAGTCTCTATGCAGAAACCAAAAACCTCCTGCTTCTGTCTTGTTAGATTTGACCTGGACTTTGGAGCAATGGGTATATTATCAACACTGACAGACTTCAATATACAAACAGCACATGATAACACACTCTAGTCAGTAGCATATGCAATTATAGACCAGTTAGCCTGCTCTTGAAGAGACTTTGTGTTATAATTAGTACGTTTTTCTCTTATGTGTTCTGTTTCTGAGCCAGTCAAGAATATAATGCACCTTCTAAGAATAACCACTGCTGAATTGACACTTACCTGTTTGCTTTTCAGGCCAGGATAAAAGCCATCAACACGTTCTTTGCCAAGAATGGTTACCGTGGGCTAGACTCAAGTGTGTACCCCCAGCAAACACAAACTCAGACACAGTACACCTCACCTCTTTTCATGCAGCCTGTTTACAGTCCCCAACACCAGTACCTGTACAGCATGGTACCTCAGCCTTGGCCGTCATCACCTGCTCCATACTTTGAAACTCCACTGGTGAGTATAGATTGTAAAGAAAATTTGCTGTTCTTGAGCAGCAGGGATGATTCTTTTATTATCAAGAGGCCTTTGTTTTGGCTGAAATGTACCAAGTGGGAAATTTTCAGACACCTGGATTTTTTTTTTTTTTTTGTGTGTCTTATTTTTATTCATAGACTTGTTTGGCTGATGCGTTTGTCTAGGATGACTTGCAGCATTTATTATAGAACTAGACTTTAAGCCCGTTACAATAAGGGGCGCTAGAACAGTCGTGCATGAACATTAGTTGGAATCCGTCTATATTAAATGGCAAATGATCTTGTATGTGGCTGTAATATGCGTCACTGTATTGTGTGCCTTTAATTTTCTCTTGCAGTAATACTGGTTTGTATTTCCATAAAATGCCTGTTATTTTCTCTGACATTAATACACTGGAACCTCGGTTTACAACCATAATTCGTTCCAAAACTCTGGTCGAACCCAATTTGGTCGTGAACCCAAGTAATTCAAATCCCCCCCCCCACCCCCATAGGATTGTATGCAAATACAGCTCGTACGGTTTGGAATGGATTAATTGTATGTAAATATATATTTTAAGTTTTTAATCACAAATATAGTTGAGTATACCATAGAATGCACAGCGTAATAGTAAACTAAATGTAAAAACATTGAATAACACTGAGAAAACCTTGAACAGAGAAAACTAACACTGCAAGAGTTCACACTATAGCACTACGAACCGCTTGCTAAAAACACTTTTTTTAATGAGTTTTAAGCACAGGGAAAAAATTAACATTTGAAAAATCCGTAATTTAATAAACAACCAGGAAAATTAACATTGCAACAATGCACGTGCGCCCACTGTGTGTGTGTATGTCTCTCTCTCTCTCTCGTGCGCCTGTGTGTGTCTTGGGACTTGGGAGTGAAATGACTTAAGACAGACCAAACAAATATTGATGCAAACTGAATACCACCTAAAGAAAAGTTCTTTGATTTCTTGTACTCGTTTAACTTTAACATCATCTTCAATCAGCAGTATGCTACATTGATGCCTGCATCTCCATTAGTACAAAGTATGGAGTGACTTTGCGCTCTGATGTGTTGTAAGCTATGTTGGTTGAGCCACAGGTTGATATCAAACTTTATTAATTTTCAGAGCCTTGGATTGTTGTGTATGTCTAGAAATGAGAACATCCACATCTAGCTGCCTCTACAAGAGCGCCAGATTTAGCTGCTTCTCAAAATCACCCTAGACAAAATAAGTATCACCAGTGGGGGTCCTCAGGTAGTCCTAGCTCTCTTTAGTGTAGAGATTGCAAGTGCAGATGATAATGCTGAATGTTGAACTTCCAGGTATCAATAGCTTATTGATCTTTGTTGGCATTGTGTTACAATGGTGAGGTATCTGGGGATCTCCAAGAACCAGAACCAACATCTTGCAGCCAGCTGCACTTCAGAAGCAACACTTTGTCTCCTGCGTTGTCAGTGACACTTGCTGTTTTATGCAGTACTTTTTAATGTAGCAGATTGGTGTAGAAGATGACTGATTAAAAATTTAATTGTTTCCCATGAAGGCAAGATTGCACTTATTTTAATGTTTCTTTCTGCAGTCCATCCTTTTAAGTTTGTCTAGGTCATGTTTTACTGTTAGTTAATATATCCAATACTTATCACCCTCCTTTTCACTATTCCCTAGGCTCCTTTTCCCAATAGCAGTTTTGTTAATGGCTTTAGCCCTGCGGGAAGTTACAAGTCGAGCACCAGCTCACTGAGCCTTGGTCGCCCATTTCATAGAAGTCGGTAAGTGCTTACTGTTAATGTGTTTCTTGTTTTGGTGATTGTTATATAAATCATTGGCATACATTCAGCTAGCATGGATTTCATAATTCTGAAAAGTCAGCTACTTGCCTGCTCTCCTTCTTTGTCTGACATTTCACTTACAGGTCTATCTTGCACAACACCTTATATGGCCTAGAATTGCTTTAATCCTTGCCGATATCGTTTTTTCATTTTGCTAAGATTTCTCCTTCACCCCAGTCCACTTCCAGGTTCTGTTACTGGTGTGGCCAGGGCTGTGGAGTCGGTTCACAAAACATTTGATTCTGACTCCTCAATTTATGGATCGTACCCTGACTTCTCTAATGTAAGCCAATATACAGTACTGATCAAAGGTTTGAGGTCACCGAGGAATTTTTGTGCTTTTAATAGAAGTTAGTACATTTTTATCAAGATACTATTAAATTGATTTAAAAATACAGCCAATGCATTACTAGTGTGTATAATGGCAAATACTACTTGAAATGACTTGATTTTTAATTTATTACTCACATAGGTAGGCAAAGACCCATTTTCAATAATAGTTCCTTCGATGTCCTAATGGTAAACTCCCTTAGCATATCCTTAGTCATGTGTTAATGCTAATTGGTTATTAGTGAAACCTTTCTAACTGCATTAATACCACTAAAACTTGTTATGTTCACTTGTGTTAACTTGGTATATTTTACAAATCCTTTTCTGACTCCATAGCCCTGGGTGTCAAGTTTAAATTTATCATATTTAGTACAGTGAAATTCTTAACTTGCATGTGTGTTTTGTTTTAAAACCTCCTTTGTGTTAACCCATATACTCTTTGAAATCTTTGTCTACCAAGACAAGCTGTTTTGATCCAATGTTCAGCATCAAGCCTGAGAAATGCTCGGGATGATACTCTGCCGCTATCTAGTGGATAAAATGACAACATGATGCAAATAAATCATTTGTATTTCAGTTTTTCACCATTTTATGGTAGCTCATCAATATTCATGTGTATGGCGGAGCCTTCAACCAAAACAATTGTATGATAAATGACACTGTAATGCCAGTTGTAGAACAAATGAAACTGAAGCATTAGTTCAGTCAAGCAATAGTGATGATAAAGTGAATAGTTCAGCAGACGTTGACATGGATAGTGAAACAGATGGGTAAGGGCACTGTACTACTGAACCACCAGGAAATGCCTGGCGAATTCGGTCCATTGAAGATTCACTGTGGTGCAAGTAGGTAGATGGCAAAGATGAAAGTTACTGCGATCAAATGAAAGATCAAAAAGACGTTGGCTCTCTAAGCACTGTTCACAATGTAGTAACTATCAATGTCGGTGTTAGGGGAAAATATGGAAGTCACTAATCCATGCTCTGTCGTAGCCTACAATAACCCAATGAGTGGCATCGCTCATACAGCTCAGGCACTGACATTCTACCATCTCACGCACAAGCAACAGGAAGAGGGCAAAAGAAACATTTCTACTGTCCTGATTGTGCCTTTGGGTCATGCGTCGGTGTCTTTCTCAAAACATATCAAATGATAGATGTAAACTAGATCTATATCACTACAGCAGTGGACACTAGAAAAACCTTACCTACTGTATTTGTTGTCATTTTAGTACTTAAATGTTTTTTGTTACACACAACACTTTCTTGTTGTAAAAAATGCAGACGTTTAAGTTTGTTTCCATATCTAAACATAACGCCATGGAGTTTAAATGATGCCTGAAGATCACATTACCTAAGATATATTTGAAGAGTAGCAAATCTAAATATTAGTGCTTTATCAATATTTACGACATTTGTCATTCCTAAGCCTTAAGTGCCTACTGAAGGGAAATTTGAATCTTGTTTGTTTTTATGTAATCTTATCCTGTACTGTGATATTTTAGTCTTCAATTTTGTCATCACTGCTATCCTTTATTCAGGAGAAGATAATATATCTGCCTTGACTATCACTGATAAATTATTGTACTAGAAGTGGTTTAGAGTATTATAGAATATCCATGTTTCAGTCTGATTTCTCAGTCATGTTTCTTTATATGGTTTTGTGGTTTCTGTCATACCTTTTTATGTGGATTAAAGAGGCTGCCAAAAAAAAGTTGTGGAAAATGGTATAGCCAACACAGAAAGGGCTGTTAGGTCACTCCTTAAACAGACTTAAATTTCGTAAGTTTGAAAAAGTATAGTTGTTGCTTATACTGATATGACAGGATTATTTTAGGATCCCTTAATATGGATTTCCACAAATGTGAAAAAAAAATCTTACTTCCATCAGTCTTTGCATTTTAATACAAAACCAAAGCACCTTCAGAACTTTGGGGTGTTTTTTTGAACTACAAATATCAGTACATTGAAACCTGGGTGTTTTCAAATTGTTTGTTTTATACTGTGCCCATATTCCTGATGCAATTCCTTACTAAATGCCAATCTAATGTCTGTCCTCCTTATCCTTTCCCTTGCCTCAGGAACCACATAAAGCCTCATCTACGATCAGTAGATATACCTCCTACAGTGGGGACTGTGCCTCTGTTGGATGGACTGGTAGGACCCACGTCACGAAGCCCCCAGACTCCAAGGCAGGCTGGCTCCATTTTAGGACCCCAAGAACTGGCTAGCACTTACTCTGTGAAGGACTCATCCAGTCTGATTTCTGAGCAGAATGGGGAAAGTAGCGGGGCTGGAAGAGGCAGGTAGGCATTTAGAGAAAATCCCCCTGTTGAATTTGAACAGAGAGACACTTTTGTAGTAATAGTAGTAGAAGAAGAACAACATATTTAAAAGGATTTGCACATTGTCATTTTCCCCTTTTTCCAGTTTACTAGAAGAAATGAAGCAAGTTATAATTTTGACAGTACCAGATACCTTTGGAAAACTGTTTGTCATTTTCTTCTTTCTTATATTGACAATTGAATAATAGTAATATTTAGAGTACTCTTCATGGCAAGCAGTAGTTTCGTTTTGCTTTTGTAGCATTAAAATTATTTTGGAGCAAGAAACAGTTGTGTAAGTTCCCTTTATAGGCATGTCAAATTTTGTTGGTCTGTGAATAAGAAATCAGCTTCTTGGTGAGCTCAGATGTACTACCAGGTGAGGGGGGGACTATGTTAGTATTTCCCTGTTTTTTTTTTTGTTTCCTCAAATATTTTACAACCAATGGACAATGATAAAGAGCAAAGTTTGTTTTTATATTTAAGTTGTGTAGATTTGTGCTTATAGGTTTACATACCGTGGCAGAATTTGTAAGATGTGTACTAAAGACATTTAATTTACTTTTAGTTGAATCCAAATTAAACTATAGAATAATCACAGAATAGTACAACCATTAAACACAACATAATAATAAGGAAAATAATAAGTTGGTCCCTGTTCAAACTTTTTTATACTATTCTTAATACTGTGTACCCCTTTGGCATCAATGATGGTATTCAGTGTTTTGTGATAGTTGTGGGTGAAGCCCTTGATTTTCTAAGATGGTAGAGCTGCCCATTCTTCTTGGCAAAAAGCCTCTTAAGTCCAGTAAGTACTTGGGTTGTTTGCATGAACTGCACTTTTTAGATCTCCCTAAAGTGCCTTAATGATATTGAGGTCAGGAGACTGTGATGACCACTCCAGCACCTTCACTTTTTGATCATTATCATGTTTAAAGATCCAAGTGTGTCCCATGCACAGCTTTCAGACTGACTAACCCGAATCCTGATTTTCCAGTAACTTGCTGCTTTCATCTTGCCATCAGTTTTCCCCAAGTTACCTGTGCCGCTATGGCTCACACCCCTCCAGAACATGAGATCCACTTCTTGCTTCACAATAGAGATGGTGTACTTTTCATCATGGGTCTTTATACGTTCTCTCCAAACACAGCTGTGACTGTAAAGTTCATTGTTCTCATTTCTCCAAAGGACTTTGTTCCAGAGGTTTTGAGGCTTGTTTAGCTGCTTTTTGGCATATTGCAAATTGGTTCTTTTGTGGTGTTGGCACAGTAAAGGCTCTTTTTCTTGCAACTCAGCTGTGCAGACCATTTTTGTTTTAGTACCACCTAATTGTGCATCTTGAAACTGCCACACCACTTGTTTGCAGAGAAGCCTGTATCTTGGCTGAAGTGGCTTGTAGGTGAAATCCCCATTGGTCTGTCTGACCGTGGCCTGGTAACAGAACCCCTAACTTTTTTAATTAGAGTTTGAACACTAATGTCAGGCATTTTTCAGATCTCTGGTTATCTTTTTATATCTTTTTTTTTTTTTTTTATATATATCCTTTTCCTGTTTTATATAATTCAGCAACCTTTTTTAGCTCGTCCTTTGACATTTCTTTTGCTTTCCCCATGGCTTTTTATTCAGTAGTTAAATTGAATAAGTGCAGCACTGCATGAATTTAAATTGACCATTTATGCACAGACACTAATTACAATCAAAAGATTTACTGGTGTGGACACTCCCTTAACTACTCTTAACTTGAACCTGTGTGTTTCAACTTATGTGTATATTATCCGCCCTAACATTGAAGGGTATGTATACATAAGATCAGGTACATTTGGCTGATTGCTGTTGTTACTATGATTGACAAAGGGCATCCACAATTATGAGATAATAAATTGCTTCCTCTGAGCACACTCCCTAATTAAAAGAAAAGCATTCTGCATGATTAGTTATATTTTCCAAACAGTGGCCGATATTTCACAAATTTTGCCCGGATATGTAAACTTCTGAGCACACCTGTAGTTTAAGGCAAAGGTTAGTCCATAGTTCAGTCGCCACACTCCTTGCAAACCATATATTTTAGTCAGGATTCCAACATTCAGAACAGCAGCCACAAGATCTGTTCTTGTTTGTGACATCCTAGCCACTTACAGTTCTCTTTTAAATCTGGCTTGCCTCTCAAATTTTTTGATTTCTACATCTCAATGCCCTGAAAGTAAAATGAGGGTTCAGACGTGATCATTACACTGAAGTAGCATTTGTTAGGGGTGGGGTGGGGTGATGTATTTATGCACAGCGGGTGTTGCCTGTTTGCCATCACCACAAGCACCTTATTTGCACTTATCCTTGTCAGCTCCACTTCTGTGTTAGAGATGTCACTCTAGATTAATTTCTGTCCACTTAATGGAAAGTTCCCCAAGGTTAATTTTTCAGGCCAGATGCAATTGAATTGAAGATTGATAGTTCTAGCTTAGTCTACTTTACAGTGCACCTGCAACTTTAGCATTTTGTACATTGATAAAAGCTCTTAGCACCACTAATCTGAACATTATTCAATAGTTCAACTCCAGTAAGGCTGAGTTTGTGAATGGTGGAATATTTGAACCTTCTGTTTATCATCAGACTCATTTAAATGTAATTTAAGTTCTTCCACTGCTTCATTTGAAAAGCATGACTAGGTTTCAATTTTTGCTACTCAAATGCTGAAATTCCAGTACTTGCTATTTTCATGATAGTTGCTAGAATTCTGCAATTATGTGAAGTAATTTCTGTGAAATTACAGTATATGCTGAAAGTGTGTTTGACCAGCACATCAGGCTATATATAATGCCACTAGTGAGACCATATCTGGAATAATGTGCACATTTCTAGTCATCAAAGACAGACATAGCAACACTTGGGAGAGATTCAGAGGACAGCGACCATTTGCTTCCTAGGACCTAAGAACATGGGTTACCCTGACAGACTTGGAGAATTAAACCTTTTGAGTCTTAAGCACAGGAGTCTGCCTGGGAATGACATTAATAAAGTAGATCCAGCAGAGTTCTTTAAACTAAATCATGGATCACATACTCTGACACCAATACAGATCATCCATTCATTCATCCAACCCGCTATATCCTAACTACAGGGTCACGGGGGGTCTGCTGGAGCCAATCCCAGCCAACACCGGGCGCAAGGCAGGAAACAAACCCTGGGCAGGACGCCAGCCCAACCGCAGGGCATGCATGCACACACCCACACCCCAAGCACCCACCAGGGACAATTTAGGATTGCCAATGCACCTAACCTGCATGTCTTTGGACTGTGGGAGGAAACCCACGCAGACATGGGGAGAACATACAAACTCCACGCAGGGAGGACTCGGGAAGTGATCCCGGGTCGCCTAACTGCGAGGCAGCAGCGCTACCCACTGTGCCGCCCCAATACAGATCAAGTGGAAGTAAATACAGGACTGAAGCCAGAAAGCACTTTATGCAAAGAGTCAGGGGGAATCAACAGACTACCAAACCATATAGTTGAAACAGAAGCCTTGACAACTTTTAAGAAGTATCTTGATAGGATAGTTAAATGAGCTTGATGTACTGAATGATGATCTCTTGTTTTTCACATTCCTCAAGGATTTAAGTAGGTTTAGAACAGTTATCCTTGAGTTTTAGTGTCCTGGAGCAAGCATCTACGAGCTGCAAGAATTGACCTGATTACTGTACAGTCGTGCATTAGCTTAGACTCCATCTGGCAACCAGCCATTTGGCTGTATTTCAGATTGGTCAGTCACAAAGTATACAGGTCAGTGTAACTATGGGTCCTATGTTGGTCACTGGTATGCATACATTATATATAACAGTACAGAGCAACACAAACAGATATTAGATTCTCTGCCTCCCTTCTTTAGGGTTCTACACAGCTGCTGCCAAGCTTTTGTCATGTTGTTCAGCCCCCTTCCTGAGCAACAGTTTCAGAGTGCTGTGCTCTGTGTTTTGTGGTAGAGGTCTGCGCAGAACTGTTTTTTTTAAACCTGCACCCACAAGCTCCTGCAGTACACCATCCTGCTCCTGCATACTCTTGGCCTCATTTGTCCCGTTCCCACCTGCACCTTGACTTTTTTGTCACGCTTCCCCCTGCAGAAACACAATGATTCCATTAAGAAAAAGACGTGTATGGTTGATAAGCCTTTTTAACATTGTTCTGTACATA
Organism: Polypterus senegalus; assembly: GCF_016835505.1. Classification (NCBI taxonomy): domain Eukaryota; kingdom Metazoa; phylum Chordata; class Cladistia; order Polypteriformes; family Polypteridae; genus Polypterus; species Polypterus senegalus. Next base: position 19,395,425 of record NC_053156.1, on the reverse strand, counting down.
AAAGTGGCTGAATGTTTCACCTGTTTGCCCTACTTGGTGTTATCACTTTTGGGTGACAATTTTGCTTCATCAGTATTTAATAAAGATCTTCCGACTGGACTTGAATAATTTCTCAGCACAAGTCTGTACGTCTCTTTCACAAGCACACTTATAACCATGCAAAGCACTTTGAATGTAAAGGCATCTCCTCTTCTCTTCCGACTGGACTTGAATAATTTCTCAGCACAAGTCTGTACGTCTCTTTCACAAGCACACTTATAACCATGCAAAGCACTTTGAATGTAAAGGCATCTCCTCTTCTCTTGCAAGCTCTAAGAGGAAAACAGCTGTCCAGTGAACTTCATTGAGCTCTTTGATTTAGTGCAGTTGCATTAAGGTGCGATTATTATAAATTATTACAAATCTTCTTTTCCTGAACCTTTGCAATCCTCTTAAGTGAAAGGTATAGAAATAGTTTGGCTTGAGAAATATTGCCACTTTGTCAAGCATGTGCATAGGAGTTTGTTGAGAAATTCTTTTCAGATGTCTTAATATCTGATTCTAAATCAGTTGTACCATCTTTGAACGGTTTCAGAAAGAAACCACAGTTGTATCTTTTTGTTGACACTGCTGCAACACTGAATTCAGCATATTGAAATTAGTGTCCAATCTTATCTCCACATACAGTTTGTGTGACCTCATAAGCTTGCCTTGTTGTCTAGTATGTTTTAAACACTGATTTTTTTTTAAAATTTATTTATTTTTTTTACCATTAACCAGAAGCTGTGCAACTTTGAGTGCTTTCTCCATCACTGCTGGTACAAAAGCACTTGAGAGAGTTGTGTTAAGAATGTGGGATTACAGTTTAATCTGGTGTAGCTATGCAAGACAGCAATCATGTCAATTACGAAAACTCCTTAAGTTTAAGAGTAAAGCACAAATGCTTTCATCTATTTAAATCTACCTTGCTTCGAGTGGGGCTGCAAAAAGCACCCTTGACATATGATTGTACTTCTCATTAATATAATGGATGGGTTTCTCAAAAGTTTTCATTCCAAGTGTCAGTTGTGATAGCAAAACCTATAATTATTGACAGTCTAGCATGTCATATTCAATATCATTTCTCTTTTTTTTTTGTTTTATTTCTGCCACATGCTGCATACAGTCGTTGGATGAGGCAGTATCTTTTTAGACTTCAGACTTATTGTTTTTGGCTGCCGGGTGAACCAGATACTGTGTCGTAAAGCTGTATATCCTTGCAAAATAAATCTGCACGTTTATCCAGTGCTTTGCTTTTAGCAGTAGTTGTTAATTTTGACAGGTTTGGCAAGACTGTCAGTTTGAAGTTTCGCTAATGCACATGTGTAGCATTTTAAATCTGAGGTGCATGACTTGTATCGACTTGTTTTTGCACATTTATCGCAGCAAGCAAATGCCACTTGATTGCCATTGATAACAATTGAAAATGACTGCCAAATGTTAGACTTCCCTTTACTGAGTTTTATGGTCTTGTACTCTCCTGCTTTTTAATAGTATTTCCCACTGTGGATGTAAAGCTGTCTCCAGGCTGTGCTATCTTGAGAAGGCTGTGCATGAGACAGTATATGCATGTGTCCCAACTGCTTAGGCAAATAAAAATATATATATTATAATATATATACAGTGCATCCTGAAATTATTCACAGCGCATCACTTTTTCCACATTTTGTTAAGGTATAGCCTTATTCCAAAATGGATTAAATTAATTTTTTCCTCAGAATTCTACACACAACACCCCATAATGACAACATGAAAAACGTTTACTTGAGATTTTTGCAAATTTATTAAAAATAAATTTGAGAAAGCACATGTCCATAAGTATTCACAGCCTTTGCCATGAAGCTCAAATTGAGCTCAGGTGCATCCTGTTTCCCCTGATCATCCTTGAGATGTTTCTGCAGCTTCATTGGAGTCCACCTGTGGTAAATTCAGTTGATTGGACATGATTTGGAAAGGCACACACCTGTCTATGGAAGGTCCCACAGGTGACAGTTCATGTCAGAGCACAAACCAAGCATGAAGTCAAAGGAATTGTCTGTAGACCTCCGACACAGGATTGTCTCAAGGCACAAATCTGGGGAAGGTTACAGAAAAATTTCTGCTGCTTTGAAGGTCCCAATGAGCTCAGTGGCCTCCATCCGTAAGTGGAAGAAGTTCAAAGCATGTATTACGTATTAAATAAAACTCCTCAATGATATACGATGTGCTTCCTCAGCGGTGCTTGATTGTTTACTTTTCTCTCTCTCTCTCTCTCTCACCCTCTCTGACATTCTCTGTGCATGACAGAGAGGGGGTGTGAGCAGAGGGGCTGTTTGCCTAGAAGATACGGATGCTACTCTAAAAAAAAAAAATGCTGAAAGACTACCTTCACATTGCTCGCTTCTTTGCGGCTGCTTTATCGCGGTGCGCATACTTAAAAGCCCAGCAGCACGTATAGATTTTTTGATTGTTTGCTTATCTGTCACTCTCTCTCTCTGAAATTCTCTGCTCCTGATGCAGACACTCCTTTGAAGAGAAGATATGTTTGCATTCTTTTCACTGTGAGAAAGAACTGTCATCTCTGTCTTGTCATGGAGCACAGTTTAAACTTTTGACTAAAGGGTGTTATTTCATGTCTAGAGGGATATAATAATGTTAACAGTGTATAATATATAAAAATAACCATACAAACATATGGTTTCTACTTCGCGGATTTTCACCTATCGCGGGGGGTTCTGGAACGGCTTCAAAACTCGTCATTTATTTGTGGTGTTTCGTAGCACTTCATTGGGGAAAATGTTTGTAGAGAATTCAGTTTGAATAAATCGGTTATGAAGTAAAAGTACCAGCTCCTCTATTATTAAGAAAAAAAATGAGAGCATTGACAAGGTATGAATGGCCTCAGCTTGGATGGCTATAAATTGACACATGACTGTGACTATCTCCTGGAAGTTGATACCTCTTCATGGTTTTTCTTTAGATCACAACAAAGTAAAGTATATTATATAGTATAAATGTTATCTATTTCACGCAGTATTTTACTTCTTTGGCTGTTGCTGTATTTATTTTTGGTTCTTTTGATTAAGCAGAATTTGCTGTTGGTTATGTTTGAGTCAAATGAAAAGATTAGAGAACAGTTTTTAATTGAAGAATACCTTTGCTTAGTTTCCCTCCTAGTCTATGATGTTTTTAGTAAATAGTTTAGTAAGTTAAATTTACTAGGCGTTGTATATGCGTACACAATTAAAAAGAAAACTCTGCGTTTTAAAAACCCAACTAGTACTTGATTGGTAGGGGTTGCGTATTTGCAGCCAGATTCCTCTTTTTGTCATTTAATATTTTAGTTGATCATGTAAGGTTATTGACTTTGTGAAAAATGTTTCAATCCTGCTTTTCTATTTAAACTTGCATTATATTTAAACTAGTGCTGTCTTACAGTACTTTAAGTGCCTTGGCCCAATGATGAGAGACATTTGCGCATAGAGGGATATTGGGCTTTGGAGTAATTTGAGTCAGGATCCCATTCTTCTGAATTTCTCCTTCTGTTGTCTTATTGTAGTCTATCCTTCTTTTACTTTTCTCCTCCTATGTGTCAAAGCCCCTCTCTTCTCCCCCCCCCCTGTCTCTGAGACCTTCAAAGCCCTACCCAATGAGCACCAAGATTATGAGATCTGAGGGCCTGCAACTTACTTTTACTTATGGTGTAGACCTGGCAAGTGTTTTTAATATATTTTTTTCTTTATTTCAATAGAAGAAGCACTTACAGAGGAGGCAGACGGAGAAGAGAAGATGAACGTAGCACAGTAAGTCTTCATCCTGGGAGCAAATTTGCAAGACATGAGATGTTTGTATTGTGGATTTGAAGATCCTGTGAATGGTTTAACATTGTTCTAATAAGCGTTTATTTCTGTTTCTTAATAGAGACCTCAGCCCCTCACCGAGAGCAAAGTTCCAGCACCAAAGTTTGACCTAGCAACCTCCAACTTCCCTCCACTCCCAGGCAGTGTAATAAGCAGGCTTGGAGAACCTGTCTTGGAGACCAGGATGTCTGATGTTGTCCGGGGAATCAACAAAGAAAAGGTAGGCATCTTTTGTTATGGTTGCTTTTCACTTGACATTTAGGGAACACCTGAGATAAGTGATCTTTCTAAAACAGTTGTTACCAACAAACAGAAATGTTGGTCTGCCCTTTTCTGAATGTTTCTGTATTTGCCATAGATTGAAGTTCAGTCTCTGTTTGGGACTGGATTGTTTTATCTTGCTTAACTAGTTTGTTTAATTTGTAGTGAGATACTTGCATACTGCTGCTTTATACACAAATGCACTGTTTTGGGATGTAGAAATTAGAATTGGGGTGCTGCAATAATTTTTATGGTGGACTCTTTAATTGTAAATTACTTTGACTAAGAAACTGAATGTAAATCAATTACCTGGCTGATTTCAAAGTGCTCAGCTCTCTGTTTCATCGCCTGATCATGATAAAATTACCTTTATGACATGTTGAAACTAAATATAATTTTGGTGCAGTCCTAAATAGCATTTATCCATTTATTTATTTATTTTTTTTAATATATAAACTAGGTGTGTGTACAAGATACAATAAAATTCTTTCTTGCATATTTTCTCAGAGTAGTATTTACATAGAACACAACACATACACAAATATATATACTTTTGGTGAAAAGCTTTAGAACAACTCATTTTTTTCTTCAAATTTAATCAGTTGAAATGCAGTGAATGACCTAAAATGGTGAAAAGAAATTAAAAAAACAAAACAAAAAAAAAAACGGCAAATGTTTAAATTTAAAAGCTTAAGTTAGGAAAAACTGAAAAATAGGAAATTTTAGAATGTTAGAAAAGTTCGCCTTTGAGGAGCAACTAATAGGTTACAACCTACAGATGTTCTGTACCAATTAAAGTTAATTAAACATTGCATGTTAAAGCAAACAATTTGCACAAGTATCCTAACTGTTGATTACTTGAACCCTCTGACTGTCTCGGAGCATAACAGACTGTGTTACTACACCCTCTGAAGTACTACTTGGACAATATTACACTATAGAATGTTGTAAATTTCCATGGTTCTGGTAAGAAAACGGCAATTAACAAATGAAGTGAGGCCGAGCCTTCTTGCAGTTAGAAGTGTAGGCCTTTAATTTAAAGAAATGGTGTGAAAAAATAGTTGTAGTGAGTATAGTGGTGTCCTACACAATCCAAAGACAATTGGAAACTGGAATAAACTCTGATAGGAAGAGACCTGGCAGACTCAAAGTCATCACCCAATCAGAAGACAAGTTTCTGAGGGTCACCAGCTTGCGTGGGCAGCTTCAATCACAGCTTAACAGTTTCTACTGTGAAGAGAAGACTTTGTGCTGCAGGTTTGACAGGGCAAGTGGCACTAAGAGAGCCATTCCTTAAAGGACAAAACGGGGCTTTGAAATACTGTGGACTACTGCATACTGGAAGAAAGTCTTATGGACCGATGAATCAGAATTTGAAAACTTCGGTTCACCACTGATGCGGGATGTTTGTACACCGTTGCTTATGAAAAAATGGTTTCTCATTGTTGACGTCAGCTGTCAAATCATGGAGGAGGAAGTGTGATGGTCTGGTTTTTTTTTGCTAGAGGCAGAGTTACTGGCATTCTGAATCAAGAGTGTTACCACAGTTAGGCTGTTGTATCAGCAAAAGGTGGTGGATACTATGAATCAAAAATTTGACTTAATGATTCCTTGACTTCTACTTTTATATGGCATTGTTTTTGTTGTATGCCTTGATTTCATTAAACATTAAGTCATTAAACTGTGTGCCTATCCATAAAAACTGAGTTCTAAAACTTCACATGACATTTGCTCCTACAGACACTTTTGCAGTAAGAGTAGTAGCAGTGTACTGTTTATACTTGTGGATGTACTTTATTTAAATCTGGAAAATTCCACTAGGTGACAGTGTGAGATATCATAGTAAAAAAAATATTCAGCTTCGCTGTGTGTTGAATTGCCTGAAACCTCTGTTACATTCTGAGGACACCTTGTCACAATATCTCTGAAAAGGATGGACCTTAAATGATTTCATCCATCAATGCAGGAACACTTGGGTGCAAGGCAGAAACAATCCCTGGATGGGGCATCAGCTTATCGTAAGGTGAAAACAAGCAGGCACATACACTGTCATCATTTTACCATCATCAAATCCTTAAACCTGCATGTCTTTAGAAAGAAGCCAAAGCACACTGTGGAAACCCGCCAGAATGACATGCAAACTCTAGGCAGGGAACACCGGGGATGTAACTCCCTACTTCAAGGCAGCATCACCACCATGCTGCCCCATATGTGTAATTACTAACAGTATTCATTATTTAAATGAAGTTAAATGATTTATGTGTAAAATGTAATATACATACCTTAATGCCTTTCATAAAGTATAAATCTAAGGATTCTAAATGAATTTCCAACTTGGGACTTCAGAACCACTGTAATGAAGTACTGTGAGGCCAGTATGGGGATGTAAACAACATACTCCAGATAGTTTTGACTATCTCCAGTTAACATATTGACATAAATGGTCCTGTTTATTAACTGCAGCTGAGTATTTAACACTAGTAGACCATCAAAGCTGATCAGAACGGTTATTTTAGAAATCAGTGTTATAAAGGATTCACTCACCTGTAAAAATTATTTGCTTAATTGATTATATCAATTATTTGAAGCAACTCGAGTCTATTTCTGAACACTTCCTGTTGAGTATTAATGACAGATGTCACTGCCCAAAGATCATGGCCTATCATTTGTCACAGCTATCCTTCACCTCTGAAACTCGTCTGAATCTGCACAGGTCTCAAGGATCACCAGGATCAGTTTCTGGTCTGCACAAAGCATAGCAGAGCATCTGTGATGGACCAAATAATGCGCCTATAAACAGACACTATTTTTAGTAACTGGAAGAAACTTGAATTAAATCACCAGAGTTTATGCACTTCCTTAAAGAAAGCTGTATTCATCTCTTCTCTCTGTTGTGCACTCTGTTGCAAAACCTAAAAGTTCATAGCCCGTGCTGTCTTTGTGGTCCTAAAAGCTGAGATCCACTTTTCCAAACCATGGTCTGCGCCAGTGACCGGTATCAGTCACAAAAGACTGAAAAGCAACTATTATTTAAAAAAGAGAACTTCAACATGTGCCAGAAAAAGTAACGCTTTCCTATGAAGTTACACAAAACTCAGTAAAGAGTCTAACTGAGGAAAGCACAGCACATTGTAAACAAAAGGCCATGCTGCAAACAGAATGAGTGCAGTCCAGCGCAAGAATCATCCACTTGCACCCATAGAAATGACACACTAGTCCATATAACATCTGGTATTGTATAACTTGCCAAGATAAATTAGAACTCTAAATGGCAAGTAAACAACCCAGCCTTGTCTGTATTGTGTTTGTCAGCCTAATGTCTTGCATTCTGTCTTTTTTGTCAACATATATATATATGGCTATCATATTTATGTAATCCTTGTTTTTATCTGTAAGTTATGCTGTTTCTGAAAACAAGTTTGGTTCAGTTACCTTGATATAAGTTCACAGCTGTTAGAGTAAAATGTTGTAAGTGAAGGAGAATGAAGCAGAAAAATGTTGCTTGAGGAATAATGGTTTTAGCAACTAGTTTGGAGTAAAAACCTTGAGCACACTACACCCAAAGTATTAAAATGTAGTCTTAGAATTAAAATTTTAATTTACATATCTCCCGCAGGGTAGAAAATTTGCAGTACCACTTTTAAGTCCTATTGCTCAGCCCTACTTCTCAGTATTTTGCTTTTATATTAAATAAAAGCAGAATAAACCAGAGTGGAGGTTTTAATGCTCCCGCACATTATTTAGTGAATGGCTATGCCAGGGTTCATATGCAAAAGGGGCTAAAAGGTTAATCACATGCTGAAAAAAAAAATAGACAAGAAAGAGACTTAACATTGGCTCTAATCTATTGCACGTAATTGTTTTATATTAACAAGCCTTTAATTTGGTCCTAAAATAAAAAAAAAAAAACTTTCCATATAACAGAAAATAGCTATTTATTCTGCAGCATACAACTTTGTGTTTTTCTTACACCACCAAGTGTTTTTCAGCTTTAACTATATATTTGGTCTTTGTGTAACAATTATCAAATATTGAAGTCAAAATGCTTGTCCCAAAAAATCTTATGGAAATTACATGATGTATGGATAAACTGCCTGTAACTGGAGTCAAAAGCAAATGTTAAGTAAGCTGGTTGCGCCCTCAGTTAGTAGTTTAAGCAGAACTACTTCAGATTTTTAGGCGCTCTGCCCCAACACTAAGTCTAGAGCGCTATACAAAAATAAGTTGTATTATCCAGCACTTTTACCATGGGTTACCAGTTATAGTTGTAGACAAATAGGTACATAATGAGGACCATTTATAGGTTTTTTTGTTTTTTTTGTTTTTTTTGATAAAAAATCAATCTGGTTCCTTTTGGGAATTAAAAAAAAAGCCACATTAAGTATTTTATATAAAACTTTCATGTTAGGGGTCAGGTTGCTTTCTGTAATTGTTTGGAAGTTATACTTCAAATATTAGTATTTGGTGATATACCAATATCTGTTATGAAGGATAAATTCTTCCAGTATAGATTTTGAGAAAACAGTTTGCCAATATGTCAATAGTTAGTGGAAAATTTGTAAAGAATTTCAAACATATCACAAAACATGCATGTTGAATAAAAACAAGAAATATGATTTTGTACCAGTGCATTCTTTCCTTCTTTTAAGAGTACTTCACCCCAAAACAATTTTTTTTGTTACCCAAATGTAGTTTGTAATGGTGGCTGAGAAATCTTGTTTGCATGCAGAATAGACAGAAAAAAAAAATTGATAGAAGCCAATAGTGACCAGTGCTCCACAACAGCAATCAATGTGAAGAAAACATTTGTGGAGGGAAAAAAAAGTCATGTTATTTGTGTAGCATTATCCATACATTAGTTATCCAGTCATGTTCTCAAACTCATGCTCTTTTGATAAAATATTAAAGTATACACTTCTGGAATTATCAATACACAACATAACAGGAAATAAAAGCCTCGCTGGATTATGTGAATTTCCCCTTGGGATTAATAAAGTATCTCTCTCTCTCTCTAAGGAATGATTTTTTTTTTAATTGAAGATCCACCTCTCCCCCTCCCTATTGTTCCTGGAAAAGAATGTATTGCCATATTACTCAGATCTGTGTATTTCAGAATAGTATAGTTTGTGCTATTTGTTGGCATAATCTGTTGTGTCTACCTGTTAGCTATTTACATCTGTTGTATGATATTGTGTTAAATGTGCCATTCAAGATAATATTCATATCTAAATTGAAACATTATGAAAACTTTACTTTGAGTGGAGTTTACGGTTTTCCTTTTTTTTCATAGTAACCTTTGCTTTTATTGCACTTCTTTAGGAGACGCCTAAGGAGACCCCAGCTGTTTCTTCGACTACAGTGAGTGAGGAGGTCATTTTTGGTGCTCCCATGGTGTGTCCTTCCCTCAAGTCTGCCAACATTAGCACTTCTGTACCAGACCCTCCAGAAACAAGGTAATGAAAATAACTTTACATTTTGTCTTGTCTTGTAAGTGATATGAAATGTTTTTTGTTTTGTTTTTTTGTGCTAGTTAGACATTCAAGACTTAGCAACTTTTGTCTTACATTTTTACAGTGCAAATACTGCAGAGAAAAGTCCTGTAGTGGAAATCGTCATCCAGAAGGAAGCAGCCACCTCAGCTTCATCTGTTGTAACATCTGTTCCTCATCAGCCGCCTGTGGTACCAAAACCTCCAAGACCAGCTCCCACAACCCCTTCAGCCCTAAATCCTACACTGCCAAGCAGTAGTGTGCCGGTATGAGATTCATTCTTAATTTACACCTAGTGCTAATCTTATGTCTCCTTTTCTTCACTTTGTCTCTGCTAATTGCATTTTTTGCTGTCTAAGCTTTTGAAGAAATACAAGGGAGGCTAGTATCCAAACTGTTTGTACACCAACATTTCATGCGTAAGAGACATTGCTGTAAGAAACAAAAATAACTTTGTGTCTTGCTTATTTGACTGTTGGATTAACTATAATAAAACACCTGCATGAAAATAGATCTTAAATAATGGTGGTTTGTGAGTGAAACTACACATCGTGTTTCAGTATGTTCCATGTGTTATTTTTTTCCTGCTTCATTAGGGAAGTGCAGATATGCTTTCCCAAAGCCTTTTAATTCGGCCGGTATTGTTCGGGCTGATCATGACTTTGCTTTCCAGCCACAGAGTTATTGAAAAGTAAATCATAAACAAGTTCCTACTTTGAGTCAATTTGGGATTGCTGATTACTATTAACTGCTCTACTTTTAATCTACTTAGGGATTTTACCACAGCATGTGTTTTATTTTCAAATGAAGACAAATAATTTAGTGCATAGTAGCTTAATGAGCAATTAAAGATGTTTTTCAGGTTGCATTTTTAAAGTATATTTTTGGTGAAGCAGCAGTATTAAGCTTATAAATACCACATTCTGTTTTTATTTTTGAAGCTATATTGATGTGTCTTTATTTTTATGTATTTTTTTATATACAGTCGTATAGAGAAGAAAGTGTACCCTCTTTCAGTTCTAAGGTTTTACATATCAGGACATAAAAAAAAAATCATCTTGTCTTTAGTGGGTCTTAAAGTAATGTAAATACAAACTCAAGTGACCAACAACACATGACCTATTACACAGTGTCATTGTTTATTTTACAACAAACTAAGCCAAAATGCTGAAGCATTGTGTGAGAAAGTAAGTCCACCCTTACTTGTTCCATTGGAATTAAGAAGGTAAGCAGATGCCAAGTGCTGCTATCCAAATACACTTGAGTAATTGATCATCATCAAATGTGACCACCCTCTTTAAAAGCAGAAGTTTTGGCAGTTTGCAGCTACGGAGCGTTCAGGTGAGTGTTGCAAAATGCAAAGAAGGAAAGACAATCAACAGTGATCTTGGAGAAGCAATTATTGCTGGCCATCAGTCTGGGAAAGGTTATAATGCCATTTCCAAACAATTTGAAGTCCATCATTCTACAGTGAGATAGATAATTCACAAGTGGGAAACATTCAGTGCAGTTGTCAGTCTTCCCAGGAGTGGAAGTCCCAGCAATTTCGTCCCACAATCAGACCATACAATGCTCAGAGAAATTGCAAAAAACCCATTAGCTACATTTCATACTCTACAGGCCTCAGTTAATGTTAAATGTCAAAGTTCATGACAATACATTTACAAAAAGACCAGAGCAAGTATGGCTGGTTTGGAAGGGGTGCCAGGAGAAAGCCTCTTCTCTCTAAAAAATAACATGACAGCACGGCTTAGGTTTGCAAAGTTGGATCTCAAAACAAACCGCAAGACTTCTGGATCATTGTCCTTTGGACAGTCACGGGGTGTACTTAATTTTTCAGCAAATGGCTTCATAATTATACATTGCAATCTGTGCATTGTTTTACACCTGAGGTTAGATTTAAATAATAATACAACCTGGTAAGGACAAGATGTTTATGTCCCAATACATTAAGCCAAAGAACTTTGAGGGTGTACTTTTTCACATGATTGTAGCTCTCTTCACTGAAAGGTTCATAACAAATGCCTGTGTGGTGGTGGTGCACATGGTTATAACGGAGAGTCACAGTTCTGGAGACCCTAGTGTCTTAATAGTAAATCTGGAAGGACACCGTGTCTTAAAATCACAGCTTAATGTCATCTCATTTCTGTACACACTGACATTAATTTGGTAAGTATGAACTAATCTATACAAGGGCAGTGCTTGAAAGTTTAATTTTCAAGCATTTCTAATAGAGTGGTTATAGTGTCAAAGGCACTGCTTAAATCTGGCAGAATTTAGCATTTCCTTCATTGTGAGGCACTAAAAAAGCTTGACAGAAACTAGTTTCAAAGAGATCTTGCATTTTGCCTAAACAAGTAATGTCAATTTTACTTCAAGGTTTCACCAAGATAAGCCTGTTTGTTTACTTAGTATGAGTGACATCTAAAGTTTAGTTGCAATATAATTACAAAGGTATAGCAACTGAGTTTTTTTGTTTCAATAAACATCATAGACACTCCAGAAAGGCAAGTTGGTTTTAAATGTAAACTGTATTCTGATTTTGGATATTAGTTGGTTTATATTTTGCTACATAAATCAAGATTACTCACACTGCGATTCTGAGCTGCAGCTGCTGATGAAAAGTTAGTGGGATAGAAAATGTGTGGTTTAAGGTCACAAGGCTGATCATGCTGTGATTAGTTACCCAGATAATTTTGCTGCCATATTTTGTTTTACCATTACAAATCACTGTATTATTGTAGTAAATTTGCATTTTTTGGGTTTTTATTTATTTTCCTATCAAATGCCTAATGAACTAGTTCATCCTGTGTTGGTTCCATTCCATAATGCATGCTTTCTGTGATTGGCTGGTTTACAGTTTGGAAGCAGCACATTTGAGACCCACTTTTACATACAGACCAGTTATTTCGAGTACAGAGTCCTACTTGTCACCTCTTGGTATCAAGTAGGTTTTGAACTGGATGTGAATTATTGTTGTTTGGGGTACTTGATTTTCTCTTAAGTGCAGGCTCAGTACATTAGGGGGAATGCAGTTCCAAATGGCATTGTTCACCTATGCAACTTTGTTCACGTTCTGGTGTAAAGCAGTCGAGCCCAGTTTCTTCGTTTTGTAAATATTTTCTTTTACTTTTAAAAGGCACGTTCACTTCAGTTTCTCCATACCTCAAGAATTGTACATTATGCGATTATTAAATATAGCTGTTTAATTTTGTAAGTAGCAGTCTGGGGGATAAGGAATGTATTATTTGATGTCTCTCAACCAGATATTTGCTTTCAGTGATGCTAATAGTGAGATATTTCAGTCGGCTGTCACTTTCTTTCTTATCTTTCTCTGCAGATCTGTAGGTTCCAAGTGATTTGTCGTTTAAGTTAGCTGAAGCACAAATATTTTTAGGAAACCAAATAATAAAGTTGACTGACTGATCTAGTGGGTTGTAAAATTAGATAATTGCTTAAATGTATCCACAAAAGATGGACACAAGGATGAAGAAAATTAACTGAAATAAAAAGCATCCTCAGTCCTCGGTTGTTTCTTGGTTTTACAGTCTTTTTCATGCAGTGCTTCTGTTGATGAATTTTTAGTGTGATGTCTGTTGAGTTCAAATGCATCCTGCACTGTCTTTCTTTTTGGCAAACCCTTCAGGGCCATCAACACTTGCAACACTAGAATCAGGGTCAGGAGTTTAATATTAAAGTTTAATTATCATCTTAAAAAGAGTACACAAGTCATAAATATGGGTATGCGAACAGCTGATTTAAATAAAATTTAACAAAATGATTCACTGACTGAATGACCTTCAAAAAGGAAATCCCATTTTGAATTTATATTTTTATTTGATGGTTGATTCGTTTTGCACATAGTGCAAGGTGTTCTTTGTTAAATAATTAGACTGGACAAAGACACAGGAGGACAGCTGCCATTCCACTGTCTGTTGAAGAAAGACAGCTGTTTGAATGCCTGAGCTATTCTGCAGTCCTACTGTAAGTCAACAGGTGTACTGCTTGCTTTCTGAATTTTATCTGATTTTATCAGTCTGACAGACCAAGAAGTATGTGGAAGAACAATACATTTCCATTTCAACACCATGGCTTCATAGTTTATTCCAGATCCCCACAACTCTCTGTATAAAGTGTCAAGGAGACTTTGAGACCGCCTAGCTAATAACTAACTCGGTGATCTCAGGCTTTTGTTCCAACTGGTTTCACAATCTGGAAGTCATTTTCTGTCTAACTGATATAATTTAATTAGCTTGACTTTTTTCTTTTCCCCTTATTCTGCATTCAGAGATCTGTACTGTACTGTAGTGTCATTTCCTCAACCCCCCTTTCTCACCTCCCACCCCTTTAAAACATTTAAAGATATATGAAGGGCATTCAAAAAGCTTCCACACCTTTTTTAACTCTATTAAGAATTTCAAAAACAAATGACATCACTTTTCTAAATAGTCACCTTTGTTTGCAATGCAATTTTCCTAGCATTGTACCAACTTTTTAATGCCCAATTACTACTCCGCCTGCCTTCACCGCTTCCAACGAAAATATAAGTGTGGAAACTTTTAGAACATCCCTCATTTTCCCCAAAGCTTTACTGTCCTTTGTTCTTCTATATTTTATCTTTTGTTTAATCCACTAAATTTTGTGCTAATAATAAGCATTAAGCAGAACAGACAACTAGGCACACAACACAGAATGCTAAAAGGGTGCAACTACTTCAGCATTAGGCCCATCAGTGTGCTCATTGGTAAATAATGCATTAAATAAGCATAACACTTGGAAAAGCAGAATTAAAATCATGATGGTAAAAGAACACAAAATGAATGTGACTTCCATTAAACCTGCAGCCACATGAGATCCCCAGGGTTGAATTTGAACTGTTGAATTAACCTAACCGACTGTTTGGGCTAAGCTTATAAATCTCTGGTTTATAAACCTTTTTCTCAGAACAACATGTGTTGTTCCATAATTCTGATTCTCTTTTGCCTTAAATTACTCATATTTAGATAAAAGGTTCATTATCTAAGGAGTTTTTTGCCTACAAGTTGTGATTGTAGAAGCCTTTGTTCAAGCAATGGTTCAAGGTTCCAAGAATGTCATGTAAAAATGGTTGAATTCTTGTTCTTAAATGTGCATTTAATTGTATAAAATTCTATTAAAAGAACAGAAAAATTACACTTTGTCAGTTAACACCATGGCTAATAATTAAATTTAAACTACCACGCGTGCACCATAGCAAACTGTTTTACTGTGTTGGTTCGTTCCGTGCATTGTTATAATGTTGCTTTTCTTGCTGATTTATTACATTACCGATTTTTCAAATGTTAATTTTCTCCCTGTGCTTAAAAATCAATGAACAATGAATATGTGCCGTATGGTACGCCGCGGGTTGGCTAGTTTTATTTATTGATGGAATTGTTTTTCCCCATCATCACCTATTCATGACTATGAAGTTGACAGCATATTTACCAGGAAAGTTTAAATTGTTTCAATGGCTTATCTCAAAAATAAATCATTAGAAGCATTACCAAATATATCCTTGGCACTTGATACATGCTCAAAAGCTGAAACATGGTGCCTCCGGTCGTAGTTCTGGGACACATTTCAGGGGAACAGAAGCTGTTCTTTTTAAATCTGTCTAGTCTGTTCCTTTAACGGGGAAGACCTTTTCTGTCCTGCAGTGCATTTTCATGCACACACATAATTGGTTTAAGGAGGGTTTTTTGAAAATAACAAGGTAATGGTAAATGCTCCAACGCAATTAAACAGTACATCTTTGACCATCGTGAATTTGCTAATGAACATGATGCATTTTATCATTTTCTTGTGTTTTATAATTGCTTAATCAAATTGGCATTTATAGGCTTCTTTTACCAGATTGCACGCAGCAACTAAAAGCACATGTTAAGCAAATGCATACTAAGGCTGACAGACTGCATCAGACATATGCAGACTACAAACTCCTTAACAGTAGCCTGCTTATCAGTTTATATAAATGGATTATTTGCAAAGAAATCTTCCTCTTTTAATCAGGTTTTGAGTGTCTCTAATCAGAGTAAGGGTTTGCATGGCATTTTAGCCATCAGCCTTCTGTAAATAGTGTTTTGAAGCACATGTAAATGTGGTAACTGAAAGCCTAAAATAACAAAGCCATGCCCATTGTATTTTTCAGCATCAAACCCTTGAATGAAATCTCAATTTCTTTGCGTCTATTCCTAAATTAGTATCTTATGGGAAACATTGTGAGCTTATTGTGGAACTGACATTATCCCAAGGTTTAGTGTTTGGAATTGGTAAGAGGAATCGACTGAATACAAAAGTCTTTGTATATGGGTATTTTTTGTAAATGAGTATCTTGTATTTTAATTCTCTTGTACTGTGGTACTAAGCATTTACTATTGATCCTTAATTTCAAAGCGAAAAATTACATTAAGTGATTGAGTTCCTCAAAGATCCATTATATAATGAAACTTCATTAGTCTGAACAACTTTGCCAAATATGCAGTATGTTGTACCTGTGTAGAAGGTTGATTGGCCCTGTTGACTTATTTTATTATTTTGTGTTTGTCCAGGAGCCCCGCAAGCTGAGTTACGCCGAAGTTTGTCAGAGGCCACCCAAAGACCCACCACCTGCAGCTGCTCAGCCCTTGAGGGAACTGCGTACAAACACTAACCCTGCAGGCAAGACAGAAGATCCTGCTTCTAGTTCAGTAAGCATTACTGGCTCTGCCAGCATGAGTGGTGACAAACCGCTACATGGCCAGGAGAAGCCAGCAGACAGCAAGCTGGAGGGACGTTCACGGGAAACACAAGCTGGGTATCGGAGTAATGGCACCTTGCGATCTAATGCTGCTGGGCTCAAACTGCGTGAGCAGCAGCGGCGGACACCAACTGCACGCCGAGCTTCACCTCAGGGAGCTGGACGAAGGAGTGGAAAAGAGCAAAATGTCCCGCCCAGATCGCCAAAGTAAAAAAAAAAAAAATTTATAAAAGTAAGCACGAATAAACAGTTTTTAATGGAACGTAAATTCCCGGGACTCTCATCAGAGACTCATTGCTGAGGTCCTCAAGAGCCATGGGACTACAAAGACCTTTTCAAGTCAGATAACTTCTTATATATTATATCTTACTGAGGAGACCGCCATATCATTGGCGAAATCTAGGAGGATGTCTGAATGCTGTGGAGCATCTATATATTTAGCTTTTTCTTGTCTTTTTTCTTTTCTCTTCCTTACTCCTTCCATTTTTGTGTTGAATTCAATTTTTTTTTCCTTTGTTTTCCCCGTATTGGGAGGGAGGGTGGATTCACTTTGGCGGGGGGAAAAACACAGCAAAAATTGGTGATGTACAGAGCTTTAATGAAGAATGCACTCACTGAGGTTTATATATAAATATGTAGAATTATAAATGAGCGCGCATCACCTTCCATGAATTACAGCATGGTGAGTTTTTTTAAACTGCAGTTTGGGTGGGGTGCAGAGCTTTTTTTAACCAACGTGCAATCAATAAATTTCAGAGAAGAGACTGAAGTTCTGGTTGTTGGGTGTGGTGTATGCGCTGCTGTGCAGGCCCGCATTTGTTTGGGGAAAGGGCAATGGGGGGACCTTGAGGATGACAGATTGCATTGAACATCACTTGGTGTTGTGAAGCCACTGGTGAAACTGACCACTTGTGTTTTCCTCTCTCAGGCCCCCATTTTGTTGCCACTCTTCTCCCACCTGTTCCCCACCCACTGTTTTAACTGTTTCCTTTACTTTTTATTCATCAATTTGTTTTTCGCCTTGCTGATTCTGAATGTATTTCATCGAAAATGGGTTGCGTTTACAGTTTGTTTTATTTTTTTTTTTTTTTTTTTTTGGGTCTAGAATTGATTGATCTGCTTCCTTGTCTGTGCATCTTGTGCAAAAAAAAAAAAAAAATATATATATATACATATATATCTATTAATAATCATGGACCTTATCCTCCCCATGAATGTGGCAGGTTCCATTCAGATTTGTAGGTTAAATTTGCAGGGATTTTAAAATGAATCATAGTTTTAATTTTTTTTTCTTTCTCTTTTTGGTCATTTACTATTTAGACATTCAGCTTGTATCAGACCAAAAAATGTTAATGAAATAGGTTGGCCACAGTGTGAAATATCCTGTTAAAACACATTTTGAGAGCACGGCTGCAGTGATGCTGGACAGTCTGAGAATATCATATGCCGTGCAGAGTTGAATTTTTTTTTTTAAATAAGTTATGCTTAATATTTTTACAGGAGGCTGGGGTTTTGAAGTGATTTGCGAAGAACGTGTTTAAAAAAAGTAGCTTGATTTGGAGAGTGTAATAAATAAGACTTGTCCCTTTTTAATGTTCTAGTTCAGTGTGACAGCACCTTTAGAAGCAATTTTAAATAACATTACTTAAACAAAGCTGAATCTGCTAAGTGTCATTGCTTTTCAAATGGGGGCTGATTTATGTTTATGTACTATATTCTTAGTAATTTATTTTTGTGCACCCATGCAAAAGAATTTTCTTTTAAATACACTAACATTTAAGGTTAAATTTGTAAATGTGTATCAGTGGAATGGCGTAATGCCTGGTAATAAGTAGTTTGGATCCAAAGATGCATTTAGTGCTTAATGTTTTTAACATACAGTGGCTTTGTGGAGGATCATGAGGTTGAGAGAATGGACAGATCAGTGGACCACTAAACTGTTTTGGATATACAATTTTCAGATTGACCATAATACTCCCAAAGCCAGGGCACAAAAAATTTGAATGAACTGGGGACTGGAAAGTGGACATGGCCACCATACAAAGCAGTAGGGTGAACTGTGTTTATTTGGAGCAGAGAAGAGCAGTTCATAAAAATTCTGATGAAAGGATGAAAACAGATCTTCTGTTGTAAATGTCTTTTTCCTATAGGAAGGATACGATGAGAAGTCAAAAGGCAATAGATACAAGGAGTGTAATGACCTTTCTGTTCACCCTACTGAAGCTTTGTGTTAGTGAAATTATTTTAATGTGTCACCCTTTCATTTGAATTTGTGCATCTCTTGGAGAGTCACCAATCACTGTTTGAAGGGCCCAGGGTGCAAGCCATGCTATTCAAGCTAGCGTTGCTAGTCATGAGCAAAAGTTGCTCTTCAAACCCTACCAGTATAGCAGGTCGTGCAAAAAAATTGGTAGTGTTTGTGAGCACCTTGGTTACTTTAAAACCCAGAGGCAAAAGAAGATGTAGTCTTGATTTTTTTTTTTCTTCATTAAATGCGCACTATGTGTAATTTAAATAAAATTAGACAATAAAGAACTGGACTAATTTATTGCTTTTTGTTTTGAGTCTATGATCAGAAAAAATATCAGATAATGTAAAACAGTGCCAAACGATTCTGGAGAGTTTTGGGGACAAGGTGTTTGTTCAGCAGCAGTGTAGGGTATTTAGGCTGTCTTGTAGTCTTTCTTTGGCTGAAACCTGCTCTCACCCAGACAGTGGCTCCACACTAAATACATAAAGACCTGCGTGGCATTCCCAGCAGACGTTCTTTGTGCAGTGTCTGGAATTTTGGTTTATGTTTTTAAACTTCTGCCATGATCTGTTCATTAAATAGTGAATTTAAAGGGTTTAGTTTCACCAGTATGGGGGTTTGCTTTGCCGAGGCCACATCATGACTGCATTCCAAGCTTGTCTCCTAACATGTATTGTTGAAGTGAACACGGAGGTGCCTGGCATCAACATTAAATTATACATGTATTGCTGGACCTCTGAAACTCGGTTTGTTGGAACCCAGAGAACACAGTCTACATGCAATGCAGGTGCCCTCATGAATGTTGAGGGTAAGCCGACAGGCACTTGGAACAGAAAAAGAGGGTGCAGAATAGAAACATTGTTAGAATTTTTATTAGACTCTGGCGACTTAGTGGTAGCATCATGGGGCATGCAGCAGGTAACCAGCCTTTTTAACCCATGTTGCCAGCTTCTTACAGAGAATACCATTTGATACGGTGAAAATTGGTCTGTCTTTAAAGAACTTAAGTTGGGATTACAATTCTTGTGTCTGCCGGTCTCTCATGGGGCTGCTGTGTATTGTGGAAAATTCCGAATGGGACTTGGCTAGGATATGTTGCCGGTCTGATTGTTTAAGCTCTTATTTTGAGTGGAAATGTTAGGCCTCTAGTATTTTTGCAAATGTTGCTTTCATATAATAGCCTGTGAGGTTATATTAGACACGGTGTGTATGAGAGAGATTGGCCATCTGCTTGTTTGTTCACAAAGATGATTTGTGGTATGCGATTGTTCACATGCCTGGGTGTATATGTGTTTCAGGGAGCATGTGTGGTTGACAGTCAGGCAATGAATACAAGCACCCTATTAGCTATGACCGACTAGCCCAAAATAAAGGCACATGCCCTCTAATCATCAGTGCTACTCTCTTTATGCTGCCTTTACAAGCATAGTAATGTGAAGCTTATTACTTTGGCAAGCAACTCATCTCTCAAAAGGACCTGACTGATGTATGATTTGAGGTTTTTTTCTTTTTTTTAGTTGTATATGTTTTTGACTATGATTGTAAATGTGTTTTTCTTTTAGCTGTTGTAATTGTGCTGCATTTCTTCCCCTGCATAGTTACTTCTCCCTGCTTTCTTTAATTTGGATTCTTGCTTTTATTTATTTTTCTGTTTTCAGATTTGGGACTCGCTGACTGGCATTGGGGTTGGGGTATATTTTTGTTAAGGGCTAGTCTGTTGTGTAGCAGCTGTACTGAGCCCCGATTGTCGTAGCCTTTTTTTATTTTGATTTGCTTAACATCTTTCTGGGACTGTCATATTCGTTTTATTTTGGTACTCATCCCGTGTATTTGTATTGTCAGTTTTAAAGGGGACCTGGCAATTTGATGGTTGCTTCTTGGCTGTTGATTTCTTTAAGTTGACGATCAAATTGCATTAGCAACTCCAATCACTTTGCCCTTCATTGGGTCCTCCCAGGTTCCTATCCACCACCTTACATGGATTGCTTCTGTTTGCTGACACACATGAAGACTCATTTTTTGCTGTCTTAATTTATCCCTGCCATTTAATCTGTACAGATTGTGAAACTGTAGGTCCCTGCTTTAATGTTGAATTAAGAAAAAAAAAAAAAAGTCAACTATCCATGTGTTCTTTCTGTCATTGCCAAGGTGCTATGGATTATTGAAATAACACACAAATGCAAATAAAGCTGATCTTTAAACACCCTCCAGCTGTCCTGTTACATGTTTATTTACATGCCGTTTTGCAAAGCCTCCAAAGAATGGTTGGTCAAAAGTGCTAGGAAACCTTGTGAAGCTTGCCTCATGAAGACCAGACTTGGGTGCCTGGAGTGTCAGTAACCTTATTGGTTTTGTTAGGATGAATGCATACTTAATTTTGTGCATTAAATAGTTTGAAATAACATGGTTAACCAATTTGACTTTTTCTGCAATTGTTTGTTTCCAGAAATGAAGCTTATGGTGGGTGAATGGAGTCAGAGAGAAGATGATAGGAGACAATGGTAGTGTGTAAGCATTAGATCGTATACTCGGCCAACAGTGCCATTCATGTTGTGATTCAGGCATTTCAAAAATGAATGCAGAAGTTTTAATATATGCTTTCATAGGTTTTTCTTTTATTAAAATAAAATCTTACATATAAATAAGTATTCTCTATCAATGTAAAGTTAGTGCAGTGCAAAACCAATCAAATTTAAATGTTATCATTTTGTTCTGTCAGTTAACATTAGATGTTGCTCCAACAATAAAATGCGCTCTGTTCTGTGTTGTTTAACATCAATGAATGTCCTTTTACTTCCATGCTAAAATGCTTTACCTGGCAGTCAGAAAAGACCTTTATAATGTTTGATTTTCTTATACAAAAAATGAGAAGGCCAGCAGCTCTGCATGAAGCCGAGACCACTCCTCCGCAGTGACAATATCACCAGCAATTGAAAACGCTCACTTGGTACAGACGTGTGATCTGAACAGAAAGGCGAGCACTGGGAATTCGGCTGCTTTCTTTCTCCACAAAGGACTACTGTAGAGATCAATGCCAGGTATCATTCCTTCTTGCTGTTATCTCCTATTTCTGAATTTGGTGTCTGTAGAACAATACCAGGTATTGTTCCTTCTTGCTGTAATCTCCTATTTCTGAATTTGGTATCTGTAAATGATGACCCAATGTCTTGCTGTAATCTACTACTGCATTTCTGTATTTGGTATTGATGACAGATGCCTCAATGTCTTGAGCACACAGTCTCATATCTATAGCTTGTGAGACTTGGTGGTGACTGCAGCTTGTAGTGTTAGGGCGCAACATGAGAGCTCTTCCAACAAAAAGAAGTTTTGTGCTTTGACAGTTCTAAGACTTTGATTTGTGCCTGCAGTGGTGCATTTTTAGCCCCCATTTCCAAAACTTTTGAGGCAGTATGGAAAATATTAAGGAGAGATTTGTAAATTTACATTGACTTGTGTTCAAACAAACATTAAGTTGTTTTACCCAATCAACTAATTTTTTTTTTTTTTTACATAATTTATTCCCGAATTCCCATCAGCAAATTCCAAAAAAAAAAAATCAGGACTAATGACGTGACAAGTTGCAATAACTAGGTAAAGTGAAAGGTGAGACGGTCGTGTTCTAGCGTATACAGTGTAGAAATAAAGCACAAGACAGCATAAAGGTTTGGGGTTTTCTGGCCCCGTATACTGTACAGTTTTGAAATTTGGGTCTGATAAAATTCCATACATAAATCAGACAGTCAAGATGGTGGAGTGGGACCGGAATTAACCGAGAGGAATGCTGGGAGTTATGACATCATCAGAGATAGACAGAAGGAAGGGAAAGAACACAGAAGTGGCAGTACGTGGTGAGGGAGTCTAAGAAGATTCATGGCAGCGCTGCTTCTTTCTGTAGGAAAAAAGAGGGAGATATTAGTACCCCGCTTTTCCCTCATGGCATGAGTTTTCGTGCTGCAGTTCGGGTCTTTACGTGGCTCCCTATGGGCGCGTGACAACAGTCATGGCCAAAATTATCGGCACCCCTGGAATGTTCCCAGAAAATTGTTTCATATACACATGTTTATTTCCTTTATGTGCATTGAAATAACACAAGAAAATAGAGAAAAGAAAGACAAATCTGACATCATGTCACACAAAACTCAAAAACCGGGCTGGACAAAATTATTGGCACCCTCAACTTAATATTTGGTTGCACGCCCTTTGGAAAAAAAATAACTGAAATCAAGCGCTTCCTATAACCATCACCAAGCTTGTTACGCCTCTCAACTGGAATTTCTGACCGCTCTTCTTTTGCAAACTGCTCGAGGTCTCTCAGATTTGAAGGGCGCCTTCTCCCAACAGCAGTTTTGAGATCTCTCCATAAGTGTTCAGTCGGATTTGGATCAGGACTCATTGCTGGCCACTTCAGAACTCTTCAGCGCTTTGTCTTCAACCACTTCTGGGTGCTTTTCGAGGTATGTTTGGGGTCATTGTCCTACTGGAACACCCATGACCTCTGACGCAGACCCAGCTTTCTGACACTGGGCCCTACATTGCACCCCAGTATCTTTTGGTAGTCTTCAGATTTCATGACGCCTTCCACACAGTCAAGGCATCCAGTGCCAGAGGCAGCAAAACATCTCAGAACCTCCGCAATGTTTGACTGTAGGTAGTGTGTTGTTCTTATTCTTCGTAGGCCTCATTCCATTTTCTGTAAACAGTAGAATGATGAGCTTTACCAAAAAGCTCTACCTTGGTCTCATCTGTCCACAAGAAGGATTTTGGCTTCCTCAAATACATTTTGGCAAACTCCAGTCTGGCTTTTTTATGTTTCTGTGTCAGCAGTGGGTTCCTCCTGGCTCTCCTGCCATAGCGTTTCATTTCGTTCAGATGTCAACGGATAGTTTGAGCTGACACTGTTGCACTCTGAGTCTGCAGAACACCTTGAATATGTTTTGAAGTTGATTGGGGCTGTTTATCCACCATTCGGACTGTCCTTCGTTGCAATCTTTTTATCAATTTTTCTCTTTTGTCCACATCCAGGGAGATTAGCTACAGTGCCATGTGTTGTGAACTACTTGATTATGTTGCGTACAGTGGACAGAGGAACATGAAGATCTCTGGAGGTGGACTTGTAGGCTTCAGATTGTTGATATTTTTCCACAATTTTTGTTCTCAAGTCCTCAGACAATTCTCTGCTCTTCATTCTGTTCTCCGTGCTTAGTGTGGCACACTCAGACACACAACACAAAGGTTGAGTCAACTTGTCTCCATTTTAACTGGCTTCAGGTGTGATTGCTATATTGCCACCTCCTGTTTCTTGCCACAGGTGAGTTCAGACGAGCATCATATGCTTGAAATAAAAATTTTTACCCACAATTTGGAAAAGGTGCCAATAATTTTGTCCGGTCCATTTTTGGAGTTCTTTGTGACATGTCAGATTTGGCTTTTTTTCTGTTTTTTTTTTTGTTGTGTTCCAATGCACATAAAGGAAATAAAACATGTTTATACCAAAACATTTGGAATTGCAACAATTTTTTGGGAGAAATGGTGCATTTTCTGGGAAAATTCCAGGGGTGCCAATAATTTTGGCCATGACTGTATAAGCTGTATAAGGTGCCTCCAAAGAGGCTGAGTCCAGAACTAAGTGGCTTGGGGAACAAAACCTCGACATTTGAGGTCCACGGCCAGGAAATGCCCCAGTGAGAACTTGTGGTCAATCATCAAGAGGCGGGTGGACAAACAAAAACCCCCCAATTGTGATCCTGCAAGAATGGACTGCCATCAATCAGGATTGGGCCCAGAAGTTGATTGCCAGCCTGCCAGAGCGAAATGAAGAGGTTGTGTAAAAGAAAGGGCCAACACTGCCAATATGGACTCTGTGCATAAACTTCATGTCATTATCAATAAAAGCCTTTGAAACTTCTGTACGGCCTGTCATTCTACTTCAGTATACCAGAGAAACATCTGTCAGAAAGATCTAAAAACACTGAAGCAGCAGACTTTGTGAAAACCAACACTTGGGTCATTCTCAGAACTTTTGGCCACGACTGTAGAGCCAGCACTGCAAGATGGAAACCACTCATCAGCAGTAAAAATCAGAAAGCAAGGTTGGAATTTACAAAAAAAGTACAGAGAGATGAGCCACAGCAGTTCTGGAACACAGTTTTATGAACTGATGAGAGAAAAATGAATGTCTGCCAAAGTATGGAGGAAGAAGTGATCTGCTCAGGGTCCTTAACATACGGTGGTGCTTGAAAGATGGTGAACCCTTCTGAATTGTCCATATTCCTGCATAAATGTTCCTAAAGGCATCACCAGATTTTTACACAAACCTTAAAAGTGGACATGGAGAACCCAGCTAAAGAAAGGAGACAAAAGATATCATACTTGGTCATCTAGGTATTGAGAAAAATCACCAAGTATTACATATCTGAGTTGGCGCACTATTAAGGCTTTGGACCTTTGACCCTGAGTGAGTCACTTGACCTGCCTGTGCTCCAATTGGAAAGCCAAAACAAATGTCACCAATTGTATCATAAATGTTGCAAGACACCTTGGATAAAGAAAAAAGTGAATGAATCAGATGAGATTTGAGTCAAGTGTTGTCAATCAATGTGATGACAATCGGCAGTGAATAGGCACCCTGTTTAGGGTCCTGTCAAGGGGGCTTCATCTTCAAACCCATGTGTGCAGTATCAGTGTATCACGTCACGGACAAAGGACATTGCAGGGGATCTCGGAAAAAGAATTGTTGATGCTCATCGTGCAGGCTACAAGACCATCTTAAAGAGTTAGGACTGCAGCAGTCCACCGTCGGACACATTGTGTACAAATGGAGGACGTTTGAGACCATTGATCCTCTCCTCAGGAGTGGTCGACCAACAAAGATCACTCAGAGGGTGAGGCCCGTGATCGCCTGTGAGGTCACAGAAGAACCAAAGGGAACTTCTAAGCAACTCAAAGCCTCCCTCATGTTGGTTACTGTTAATGTTGATGAGTCCACCATCAGGAGAGCACTGAACAAACAGCAGTGGTGGGCATGGCAGGGCTGCAAGGAGAAGGCCACTGCTTCATTTCCCATCTACAGTTTACACTATAACACATTTTTTGTTTCTGGCTTCCAAGAGTTATATTTCAACTGCTTATGTTTAAAGCCTATGGAGAAACGACTACATTCAGCACAAACTTTGATTTTATGACCACGGCCCAGAAAATTTCGTATTTATAGGGACAAAACAAGGGAATTTTTATCTTTTCGTTCATGCGGTCTGATAGAGAACAACACTTGCATGGTAAATAGACAAAGACAGTCAAAACCACTCAAAAGGGCTCACAAATGAGTAGGTTTTCTAGATTTGCGACTGTACTGCAAATCGCTTTCTCGAAGAAGCCCCCAAATGTAGTCCTCCATCATGTTTTCGTTATACTGTCCTTGGTAACGACGTTCAAAGTCCAGTATATCCTGATAAAAGCGCTCGCCTTGCTCCTCTTAAGTAAGCTCCATTGTTCTCCTTGAATTTGTCAAGATGAGTGTCAAGGATATGGACTTTGAGAGACATTCTGCATCCCATTTTGGCGTAATTCTTTATGAGAGTCCAAACCATAGTTTTCAGCCTTGCGATTACCCAGGAAGCTGTGAACCACTGCAACGAAACTGTTCCAAGCCGTTTTCTCTGTCCTGTTCAGCAGTTTGGCGAATTGGTAGGATCCACCATGCAGAAGTAGCAGTTGCTTGAGTGATCAGTCGGTTGCCGCCAAATTCGCGGAATAGCAAACTTCATGGCTCTCTTTTCTCCCCTGTACCAACCTTCAAGAATTTTCTTGCAATATTTGCATGTGAAATGAGGTGACCAGGGCTTGTCTTGATCCGCGACAGGCATGCCGAAGTATGCCTTGTAGGCCTCGCACATCTTACGACATGCTTTCACGGGATACTTTCTCGCTCTTGTCTTTATATATTGTCCACAGACGTAGCAAAATGCATCTGCTGGGTGCAAGCAACCTCTTGATGCCATCTAAATCAAATCAAAAAAATAACAAACCGAAATGTTGGTTCGAGTCACCTGTGCTTTTATACTTGTATGACTATTATTGGACAGTTCTAGAAAGTTCTAAAAGTTTCTTGAAAGTTCTAGATAATTCTGGAAAATTCTAGAAACTTCAGGACAATTCTAACAGTTCAAGAATATTCTAGAAGACTACTCCGTATTGAATGTGAATCGAGAATTTTCTCGAAAACAAATTTCAACATATCATTGTCCTGATCACAAAAGCAAAGTTTTTGTGGAACAGCAGCTATTTTCTATTTTTTTTTTTTTTAGGCATAACGGGTTAGGAAGACGCACTTTGTACCCAGGAACAAAATAAAAATTTGTTACATAGTGTTATTGAAGAGCATGTGGACAAAGCTATTGGATTTAATGTTTTATGGACCGACGAGACCAAAATAATTCAAATGAGAGAAGCGTTATGTTTGGAGAAAGAAAATCCATGCACTCCAGCATGAGGACCTCATCCCACCTGTGGTTAACCTGGTGGTGCTGGTATCAAACATTGTGTCTGGGTCAGGACAGCCTGCCATTGTGGACTTAAATAAAGGACACTTCAAAGCATATCCTCTTCCCGAATTGTAGCTCACTTTTTAAACAGCCGTTCAGATAAAAAGAGGACAACAGACCGATGCCTCAGTCCATCAATTACTTTACAGTATATCCTGGAAAAACAGAGTGGGATCAGGGACACAAAGTTGCTCAATGGGTTTACAGCCTGGGAAAGGAAGACATGCCAGTGGCTTATAAGCAACATCAAACACATCATTGTTTAAGGAAAAAAGGACATACTCAGATTAGAAGAGCTGGAGCAAATTCATCCATCATACTGACAGCCAGCCAGTCGGTGTATTTAACAATCACGTGTTGCAAAACCACCTCAAAGAATTTTATAATAAAAATGCCCCATTTGAAGAGCGAAACCAGAAGAGGATGGAGCAGTGACATCAGGAGAAGGGAGCCAGCCACATGTGACCGTTTTTATCTGATTGTGCTCTAAAGGATTCCAGGAAAATTGATTGTTAAGCTCTCAATTTACCAGTCGATCTACGTTCCTACCCTCACCTATGGTCATGAGCTGTGGGGTAGTGACCGAAAGAACGAGATCACGAATACAAGAGGCCGAAATGGGTTTCCTCTGCAGGGTGTCTGGGCTTTCCCTTAAAGATAGGGTGAGAAGCTTAGTCATCCGGGAACGGCTCAGAGTAGAGCCACTGCTCCTACGCATCGATAGGAGTCAGATGATGTGGCTTCTGGACGCCTCCCTGGTGAGGTGTTCCGGGCATGTCCAACCAGGAGGAGGCCCTGGGGAAGACCCAGGACACGCAGGAGGGACTATTTCTCCTGACTGGCCTGGGAACGCCTCGGGATTCCCCCGGAAGAGCTAGAAGAAGTGGCCGGGGAGAGGGAAGTCTGGGCATCTGTGCTCAAGCTGCTGCTGCCGCGACTCGATCTCGGATAAGCGGAAGAGGATGGATAGATGATTGCTAAATCAATGCTGCCCTGGGACATTCATCCATGGCATCTTTAACTTTTATATATACAGTGGTACCTCAGTATATGTCTGCTTTGGAATAAGTCCAACTTGGTATACTTCCTGTTTGGACACGAAAAAGTTTGCTTGGTATACGACCTTTGTTTGGAATACAACTCGCGTGCTACCTTTATTTACCTCTCTTGAGACAAAGCCACGACTACCCACGAGCGTCAGTGCGCCAGTTGCTAGCATTCAGTGAACAACCCGCGCTATAACTCTGTGAATTTTCACGTGTGTAGTATAGCGGGTCAAAAGCCCAGTTTTAAAATAATCACCGCGCTCGCAGCTTGGTGAGGGGGCATGGTAGTTTTGTGGTTGAAGCGGTTCTCAGGGCGATTCGCGATGTGGGCGTTTCAGGTGAGAGACCATCTGCATTCGTGATTGTTCCTGGGGCTGCTTATCTTGATAAATAGAAGCGCAAATCGGGTAGAAGGGGAGGGGGGAAAAAAAGAAAGAACGGACGGGAGAGACAGAGCATGCATGAAGTGGCTGAAGTAGGCATAGTGAAGGTCAGCTGCAAGTAGGGCGACTACCCTGTTGGGAAGTAGAGGGGCCGCCAGGTAAAAAGGCACCGGGCTTCTTCTTGGCTTTTTTTTTATTTTTTAAAAGAATGCTTCCTGCTGTATTTTAACCTTGTTGTTTTTAAGAAGACTTTTTTCTATTGTTTTTAACCTCCACGTTTCACTTCTGATTTTATGGATTATTTTTTGGAACTTTGGAGACTGCACTTTAATTTGAACACCTTGTTTTGTTGATTGTTTTAATAAAAGCACTTTGCACTTTTTCCACCATCCCCTTGCTTTGTTGTTACCAATGAGCTTAGCAGTGAGGCACATTACCGACGGTGTAGGGTTCAAGGGCTCCCCAACAGCAGATGGGAGCAAACAGCAAACCCGCATCATCACAACGTGATTTTGTGTTTTTTCACAGAAATTTGACTTAATTGTTGAAAAGTATGAAGGTGGCATGCGTATCCGGGACATGGCTGCTGCATACCGTTTGCCGAGAACGACGGTATCTACGATTGTGAAAAACAAAGACGTTATTAAAAAGTAAAGAAGTTAAATTTTCATTTATTTCATCTAATTGCTTTTGTATTTATGTATTTTAGTATTAAGCAGTGTTTAAATTATTTTATACAACCCCATCAATGTATAATATGCCAATAACAATAGGATTTTTTTTCATGGGAACGGATTAATCATTTTCCCATTATTTCTTATGGGAAAAATTTGTTTGGTATAAGTCAAAGGATCTGGAATGGATTAAGGATGTATACTGAGGTACCACTGTGTGTGTGTGTGTGTGTGTGTGTGTGTGTGTGTGTATATATATATATGTATATATATATGTATATATATATATATATATATGTATATATATATATATATATGTATATATATATATATATATATATATATATATATATATATATATATATATATATATATATATATATATATATATATATATATATATATATATATATATATATATATATATATATATATATATATATATATATATATATATATATATACATATATATATATATATATATATATATATATATATATATATATATATATATATACACACATATATATACACATATATATATATATATATATATACATATATATATATATATATATATATATATACACATATATATATATATACACATATATATATATATATATATATATATCCTATATATATCAATCCTCGACTTTCAGCGGTTTCACTCTATACTCAGATTTTAAATGTAAGCATATCTAAATATATATCACAGATTTTTCGCTGGATCGTGGATATCTGCGGACAATGGGTCTTTTAATTTATGCTACACGCTTCCTCAGTTTGTTTGCCCTGTTGATTTCATACAAGGGACGCTATTGGCGGATGGCTTAGAAGCTACCCAATCAGAGCATGTATTACATACTAACTAAAACTCCTCAATGCTATAAGATATGCATCCCGCGCGGAGCTCGATTGTTTGCTTGTCTCTGCCTCTATCTCACCCTCTCTGACATTCTCTGCGCCTGACGGAGGAGATGTGAGCAGAGGGGCTGTTTGCACAGAGGCTGTTTGCTTAGAAGATACTGACGCTCCTCTAAAAAAATGCCGAGGCAAACTTAAAAGCACACGTATTGATTTTTTGATTGTTTTGCTTTTCTTTGCGCAAGCTCTCTCTCTTTGAAATTCTCTGCTCCTGAAGAGAAGATCTATTTGCATTCTTTTAATTGTGAGAAAGAACTGTCATCTCTGTCTTGTCATGGAGCACAGTTTAAACTTTTGACTAAAGGGTGTTATTTCATGTCTAGAGGGCTCCAATAATGTTAACAGTGTGGGAGAGTTTATAAGGGCTTAAAATATATAAAAATAACTACACAAACATATGGTTTCTACTTCGTGGATTTTCATCTATCGCGGAGGGTTCTGGAACGCAACCCCCGCGATTGAGGAGGAATTACTGTAGATAGAGAGAGAGGTATATACTGTAGGTATGACATTAAACTGCATCTGGCCCTGAGAGTGGTCCTCCAACTTGCAGGGAGAAATCATAGGGATTGGTGGCAGGATTGGCACTCCAGCCACCCAAAAAAAACATTCCACGTAGCTCTGAGATGACGAAGAGATCTCCTTTCTGCTCTCCACAGGAGTAGCTCTGCTACAAAGGGTGCTCACATTATGAAGGGGATGGAGGAGCACCATCCCCAGAAGTGTTGGAGTGCCAATAGGGGGGGTTAGACCTGTTGGGTGATCAGAACTTACGTGGTGCTAAAGCATCACTTGGTGCACAGCAGCACTCGGGTCCCAATTTGAGGTTGCCCATCCACGTAGGTGTGTGGAACGTCTTGTCTCTCTGGCTTCCCGAAGCGTGGGACTGGACCGCCTGTCTGCCATTTTACCAACCAGGATCCCGAGCTGTTTCGTCGTGTAGTTGGTGTGACAATGCACTGTATGGCCGGGTTTATACTTCACGTGATGCAACAAGTGTGCCTGTGGATGCTACTGCTACGCAAGTGGTGTACCGTTGATACTTGCGCTCATACTTTACAAAAATCTAGAAGATTACAATAGATGGGCAGTGTGAGATATCATGGTGAGAAAACAACGTAAGGCTTCCCTGTGTTGTGAATTGCCTGAAACATCCATTAAATTCTGAGGACACCCAGCCACAATATCTCTGGAATGGATGGATGTTTAATGATTACATTCATCAATCCAGGGGTACGCCTATTCCTGCAAGGCAGAAACGATCTCTGGACGGGGCATCGGCGCATACCAAGGTGAACGTAAGCATACACATACACTGGCGTCATTTTAGCGTCATGAAATCCCCAAACCTGCATGTCGGGAAAAGTGCAAACTCCAGGCAGGGAATACCAGCGACGTGACTCCTTACTGTGAGACTGCGAACCGAACAGCCAAAGTAGGCAGGGTGAAGGTCAGCTGCATGTAGGGCGACCCCCCTGTTGAGATGCTCAGACGGGGAAAGCAGGGGAGCCGCAACTAAAAAGACACGGGGCTTGTGGTGTTTTTTAAAAGACTGTCGTCCTGCATTATTTTAACCTCGTTGTTTTTAGAAGATTTGTTCTACTTAATTTTCCCCTCCACAATAACACTCGTTTTTATGGACTATTTATTTAATGACTATTTTTGAATGCACTGCACTTTATTATTTGGACCTTGTTTTTCTTGTTTTAATAAAAGCACTTTGCACTTTTTCACCATCCCCTTGCTTTGTTGTTGCCTCACTGCTTATCCGCTCATCCGTAATATTACCGACGGTGACGGGTTCAAGGGCTCCCAGAGGCAAGATGGGAGTGTGGAGCGAAGCCGCGTCGTCACATGTTGTCTGTTCTGTTAATTATTTATTTTATTTCTGTTTGTTATTCATGTTAACTGTATGTTTTTCTTTTATTCTATTATTGTAAAGCACTTTGGCCACAGCATTCCGATGTTGTTTTAAATGTGCTATATTAATAAAGTTGATATTGACATTGACTGTTGTCTTGTCACCAGTGTGACAGACTCTCCCCTTAGCCAGGTAAGCCTGCTTGCTCATTATTGTTAGAGATCGGGCCCACCACAGACGTGGTGACAGGAAACGTGACAGTGACATTAAGAGTCTTGCGCATTCGTGTCTCAGCACACATCCCTGTGGAGTCTCCAGTGTTGAAGGTAAGGGATGATGAGGTTGGGTCGCCCACACAAACTACATGGGCTCTGCTTGTCTGGAAGTTAAAGATTCAGCTGCACATTGAGGTGTTCAGACGCAGGTCCCTGAGCTTGGTGACGTTTGTGGTAAAGTGAGGTCCGCGGCTCATTGCCTTTTAAAATAATCGGCGCACTCATGGCCTGGGCGTTTTATAATTGAGGTCGGGAGCTGCTAATCTCTGGAGGTCGGGAGCTGCTAATCTCTGCAGCTCTTCCACATCCCCACCTATAAAAGGAGAGAAGTGCGGGGTGGAACGAATAGGTTGAGAGGTTAAAAGGCGGCTGAAGAGCAGTCTCGGGTAGGACTATCCGCCCACCTCGAGAAGGCAAGGGCAGCACGAACAGGGGCGTCCTGTGAAGGGAGTGTAGCTTGTGGCGCTCTAGGGGCCGATTCTCACCACTGAACAATGGCGTAGAGTAGTGGAGCGGGCATGGCGGATGACCTCACCAGGGATCCAAAGTACGAGTGTGGCTGTGTGAACAAAGAAGAAAGCCGACCCTGAATGGTCTGGCTGCGCTGGAGTGAGGCAGGGCAGCCAAGACAGCGGTCAGGGGATGGAGTTTGTGGCTGCTGAGTCTCTATAGTCTGTGTTATGGTTGAGCCGGGAAGGAGGAGGAGGTGGGCTGGGATCTGATGTGTTTTTATCCCCCACTAGCAGACCACGTGGGCTTCGCTGCGGTCGCTGGAATAATTATGTATCTATATGCGACTTATAGAGCTTCTTTATATACAACATTTTTGGTTTGTCCTCCTGGAGCCAAAATATGAAAAACGAAGTAGAAAGTAACAGTAAACTGCAACACCGCCGGGAACACCGGCACACCGCGGCTACTAAACACTCAGTAGAAACACTAAAGGAAAAAAATACTATTCAGTAAGTACTGCGTCTAGTAAACGGTAAATCAGTAAAGAAGAGAGGACTAAACACTAAGGAAAAAGAACGGCGAGACCGCGTCCGCAGCGGAGCGAAATGAAGTGAATGGGAGGGGAGATGATGACGTGACTCCCCCACCCGTCTTAACTCTCAGTCTCTCGGATCCCAACTCTCCTTTATATGTATAGATTATTCACTTGTTTTTACAGTCTATTTCTGGACGTCCACTATTTATTAGGACACCGTTTTGTCTTTTGATTCTTTTTAATAAAACCACAACACTTTTTTTTAAATTTTTTACACCATCCCCTTGCTCCATGTGTGATTTGTCCCCATCTGTCAGCTCATTCGGTCATGACGGTCGATGGCGTTGGGTTCGAGAGGCTCCCAAATGTGAAGAGGGAGCATGGAGTGGACCTGCACCGCTGTGTGAAATGCAGAACTGGAGTTCCTAAACAGCATTCACAGAGAATTCCCTGGCTTGTGGGTCAAGTACTTACTGTATGGAGGATCAAGGTGATGGCTTCCTCTGTGGATTTACAGAAGTGATAAGCAAAGTACTGCTGGGTTGTATGGGAAGGATTGCCACATTTTGGTTTACTTTCACTTTGGCACATGAAATTATAGAGTGTTGATAGTCTAAACATCACAATATTAAAGTGAATTAACTGTCTGCCTTTCTACTCTGCCACCGGGAACTAAAACGTACAAGGGGGGTACACAAAAATAACCGGAGTCTGTACCTGCCACACAATCTCGCCTTAGTTGCGAATTTCGCCGCTGGGTGTAGCATACCTAAAGTCTGCCAAGTGGCATTGCTCTGTGGTGTTCAAACGCCTTTCCGTGTCGGGTTTTTCTTGGTGCTTATTTAAATGTGTTCTGCGATTTTTGTGATGGGTGAACATAAAGAACAGCGAATCTGCGTTACATTTTGTTCTCTCTTAGGGACAACAGCTGCTGAAACCGTTGTGATGCTCCATACTGCTTCTAAAGAGGAAGTTTTAAGTAAAACGCCAGTCTACGAGTGTGTTTTTCGCGTTTCAAACGAGGGGAAATGTCACTTGAAGACCAACCGAGATCTGACTGACCTTCCACAAATAGGAGTGATGAAAATCTTGAAAATGTTCGCAATGCAATTTAGGAAGATCATCGTTGGAGTATTGAAGAGATTTCTGAATTGACTTGTCTGTGTGTGTCTTGGAGTTCTTGCCACCTTCTCTAGTTGCCTGATCTTTGCTCCGTGTGACTTTTTCTTGTTCCCACGTATGAAAAACGCTCAATGGAAAGCCTTTTTTTGTACCGTGAAAAATCGCTGCAGGCCTTGGACAATGTTCCTCTTCTGCGATTCCAACAATGTTTCCACCAGTGGGAAAACCAATGGGACAAGTGCACTCATTCACATGGAGAGTAATGTTTCAGTACGTAAAAATTATTAAAACTAAAAGTTACGGCTGTTTTTGGGAAACCCCCTCGCATTAAGGTCCGCGGGAGTGGAGGGAGCTTCAATAGAATTGATACAATAGCATGAATTTGAATAAAGTGGGGCCTTGTGGGCCTAACTACTATTACAGGTCTGAGCAAAACAGAATTAGACATTGAAAAGAATCTGTGCGTTATAGAAAAGGGGTTTAGGGTTTAAAGAACACTGTCCCCAAGAATCTTTTCTCAATAAAACACGTGGTCAGTACACACATACAGGTGCCGGTCATCAAATTAGAATATCATGACAAAGTTGATTTATTTTAGTAATTCCATTCAAAAAGTGAAACTTTTATATTAGATTCATTCATTACACACAGACTGATGTATTTCAAATGTTTATTTCTTTTAATTTTGATAACTAACTGACAACTAATGAAAGTCCCAAATTCAGTACAGTGAACCCTCGTTTATCACGGTTAATCCGTTCCAGACTCTACTGTGATAAATGAATTTTCGAAGTAGGATTCTTTATTTATAAATCGAATATTTTCGCAGTTAGAGTATAGAAAACCTGTTTACGGCCTTCTAAATACGTTTTTTAACATTATTAGAGCCCTCTAGACATGAAACAACACCCTTTAGTCACCATTACGCTCGTATTACTCAATATATTAGACAAAATAAGACATATTAGACGTTACAAATATCATATTACTAGGCGCACTCACGTTTTAAGGCGACTGACTTTTATCCTCAATTTTTGTGCGCTCCATGTGTACATCAGGCATGTAAGTGTAGGGAATGAGAACATCAAAGTGTCCATTCATAACATCTTTTTTTTTTAATCCCCTCAAGTGCCTGTCCAAAGTCGTACAATGTCAGCCCGAATCTGTACCGCTAAAGACGGAGTTTCATGCACTAAATAAGCTATAGATGAGAACAAGCAAGCACCATCTCCCCTGATATTTACTACGCGGTGAGGCATTTGTACTCCATCAACATTAATTATTTCCAGAGACATAATTTTGTCTATTTTTCCAGCGCATCGCGCATAAAAGCAAGGGAACGATGAGAGCACCAGAACTCTGCTCACATCGCGTTGCTTCGTACCTCAAGTCGCAAGTAGTAAGTTTGTAATAAGCAGAATATCACTACGCTTTGCACTCTCGGGACAGAAGGACAATCCCGAACGCTTTTATATAGTAAGAAAGAAGAAGAAGATATCGCACAGTCTGGAGTAGAAAATCATCTGTTACCTGGAAAAACGAAACTACAAATCCCATCGTGCATTGCAAAATGGACGGGGCGTGTGTGAAACTCCGCGCCTGCGTAGCACTCACGGGACGGAAGGACAATCCCGACCGCTTTTTATAGTAGATTATTGTACTGTACATTTAATTGCACACAACCACTAACCTATGAAGGCACGACCTCAGTAGGAGAGTCTTCAGGTGGTGCAGTATCTTCAGCAGGTGCGTTGTGGTCTTCAGTGAAGAAGTACTAGGAGTAGGCAGTGGGTGTCTGGGTGCGCGGCTGAAGAACATCTTGATAGGCAGTTGCTGGCGCTGTCTTTTCATATGCGTGAGGAGGCTTTTGTAGGGTATTGCCATCTTTAATCCTATCCAAGAGTTTCACCTTCATCTGGATAGTAAGCATCTTCCTCCGGCGCTTAGTTTTATTGTCAGAAGGCTTAGAAAAAGCAGCACGTTTAGGAGCCATCGTAGGGCTTAGATAAAAGTTCTCAGAAAGCGCATGCGTAGTGACGTAAGCGTGTATGAGAAAAAAATCGCGATAGAGTGAAGCCACGAAAGTCGAAGCGTGATATAGCGAGGGATCACTGCATCTCGGAAAATTAGAATATTGTGAGAAGGTTCAATACTGAAGACACTTGGTGCCACACTCACTCTAATCCGCTAATGAACTCCAAGCACCTGCTAAAGCCTTTAAATGGTCTCTCAGTCGAGTTCTGTAGGCTACACAATCACGGGGAAGGACTGCTGACTTGACAGTTGTCCAAAAGACGACCATTGACACCTCACACAAGGAGGGCAAGACACAAAAGGTCATTGCTAAAGAGGCTGGCTGTTCACAGAGCTCTGTGTCCAAGCACATTAATAGAGAGGCGAAGGGAAGGACAAGATGTGGTAGAAAAAAGTGTACAAGCAAGAGGGATAACCGCACCCTGGAGAGGACTGTGAAACAAAACTGTGAGGGAGATTCACAAAGAGTGGACTGCAGCTGGAGTCAGTGCTTCAAGAACCTCCACACACAGACGTATGCAAGACATGGGTTTCAGCTGTCGCATTCCTTGTGTCAAGCCACTCATGAACAAGAGACAGCGTCAGAAGCGTCTTGACTGGACTGCTGCTGAGTGGTCCAAAGTTATGTTCTCTGATGAAAGTCAATTTTGCATTTCCTTTGGAAATCAAGGTCCCAAAGTCTGGAGGAAGAAAGAGAGGAGAGGCACAGAATCCACGTTGCTTGAGGTCCAGTGTAAAGTTTCCACAGTCAGTGATGGTTTGGGGTGCCATGTCATCTGCTGGTGTTGGTCCATTGTGTTTTCTGAGGTCCAAGGTCAACGCAGCCGTCTACCAGGAAGTTTTAAAGCACTTCATGCTTCCTGCTGCTGACGAACTTTATGGAGATGCAGATTTCATTTTCCAACAGGACCTGGCACCTGCACACAGTGCCAAAACTACCAGTACCTGGTTTAAGGACCATGGTATCCCTGTTCTTGACTTGCCTGACCTTAACCCCATAGAAAATCTATGGGGTATTGTGAAGAGGAAGATGCAATACGCCAGACCCAACAATTCAGAAGAGCTGAAGGCCACTATCAGAGCAACATGGGCTCTCGTAACACCTGAGCAGTGCCACAGACTAATCGACTCCATGCCACGCCGCATTGCTGCAGTAATCCAGGCCAAAGGAGCCCCAACTAAATATTAAGTGCTGTACATGCTCATACTTTTCATGTTCATACCTTAAAGTTGGCCAACATTTCTAAAAATCCTTTTTTTTGCATTGGTCTTAATTGATATTCTAATTTTCCGAGATACTGAATTTGGGACTTTCATTAGTTGTCAGTTATAATCCTCAAAATTAAAAGAAATAAACATCTGAAATACATCAGTCTGTGTGTAATGAATGAATCTAATATACAAGTTTCACTTTTTGAATGGAATTACTGAAATAAATTTGCCATGATATTCTAATTTGATGACCAGCACCTGTACAGTGGACCCACTAAACCTTCAGACCCCCTTCACTTTCCGCACACTGGGTTGTAGATTTATTTCGAAATGGTTACATTTGCAATTTTTTGCCTGTCAATCTACACTCCATGAACCATAATGACAGGTTATCATAGGACGGGTTAAGACAATGTCTCGAGATCGAGCTCTTTATCTCATTTGCATGTTTGCCAAAGGTTAACTTTCATTTACGTATTTGTCTGACATCCTTATCCAAGACGACTTACAAC
The DNA here is from genome assembly GCF_016835505.1 of Polypterus senegalus. Lineage (NCBI taxonomy): Eukaryota > Metazoa > Chordata > Cladistia > Polypteriformes > Polypteridae > Polypterus > Polypterus senegalus. Next base: position 19,357,235 of record NC_053156.1, on the reverse strand, counting down.
ATTTATGATATAATTCAGCGTTTCTCTGCCTTTAAGTATTTGCGACCCGAGTTTTCAGAACAGTTTTAATCGCACCTCCCCTAACACTTTTTTTTTTTAAAGGAGCCCACTAATACCAATTTATTTTTTAATTAATAATATATCATAGATGCATATTTTATTATACCAACTTAACTTTTATCAACATTTATCTAACTTCATATTTATTTTTCTAGTATCAGAATGTAATTTAAATTCATTTATTTTGGTTTCAATAGATGTATTTTTCATATTTTCGATTCTTGCTTTCTTTTTTCACATCTTGGTGCCCGCCCCACAGTTTGAGAACCACTGATATAATTGGTTACATTTCTATTGGTGTACAAATGGAGCACTGGCAGGTCAAGTGACACAGTGGCAGTAGTGGGATTCGAACCCATAACCTCAGGGTTTGAAGTCCAAAGCCTTAACCACTACCTTCTCTCAAGTTGCACATTAATCTACTAACTTCCAGTGCTGCTCAAAGCCCATTTGGAGTCCTAGGTGGGGTTGACAAATATTGCTGCTCATTGTCCATAGTAGGAAATCAGTATTATTAGACTTCAATGATCTGTGTGTCCCCCTCAATGCCTGGAGCGTGCATCCCTACAATAACACAAAGGGAGCCCCTGTGCGCATATACCATAGACTTTAGATAGATAGATAGATACTTTATTAATCCCAAGGGGAAATTCACATAATCCAGCAGCAGTATACTGATACAAAGAAACAATATTAAATTAAATAGTAATAAAAATGAAAAAATTAAAATAAAATTAATGTTCGCATTTACTCCCCCGGGTGGAATTGAAGAGTCGCATTGTGTGGGGGAGGAACGATCTCCTCAGTCTGTCAGTGGAGCAGGACGGTGACAAAAGTCTGTCGCTGAAGCTACTCCTCTGTCTGGAGATGACACTGTTCAGTGGATGCAATGGATTCTTCATGATTGATTTAAGAAACACATGTCCCTTTGTGTACAGAGCTTGTACACTTTTACCTTCATAAATGGAGCCCACTTATTATCAGCTCCATCTTAATGCATGGGCACGCTGAGCAGTTGCCCAGAGCGCCCACATTTTTTTCTGATGTCTACGTGTGTTTCGGTTTTGCAGTCAAAACAGGGGCCTATGATGCTGTTAAGATGACCCTGCACATTATTATCATAATGTGACAACTGGCTGGGGGTGGTGGTGTGCCTTCCTATGTGTACATATACCTGACAATTATCATCATACTTTTATGACCCGGCCCTTGAGGCCCCCTTAACATTTGTAAATGGTGTCATTTAGATGACGGCACCTAGTGGATTCACTGTCTCTGATAACGCTGCTCTATTTGTGAAACGACGTGAGGAGACTGTCTCAGTGAAAAGGCAAATCTCGTTTAAAAGCCCACCACACAGAGACAGTGCAATAGCAACTTCAATATTAAGAAGTGGACAAGAGAAATGTTTGAAACAGCTTGGCTTTTGGCTAAACAAACGAGCGCAAAATGAACTAAATGGCCCTCTCTTGTTGGTCAAATTCCGTTTGTCCACTTATGTTGTGTGTGTGTGGTAAAATCTCGTGGGTATGGGGGCTTAATCTGGGTAAATGTCCCTCACCTTAAGCCAGCCCTGCCAGGTTGGCTGAGTTATACTCCAGAGTTAAAAATAAACTGAATCCCACTGGCCTTTATTCTGCCATTCTATCCTGAAGTTCTTGGCGCTCAGTATCTTGCGTATCTGTCTTTTGTTTTTCCACCGACAATTTTTCAAAGCAGCACGATTTTCTTTACAAATGATGTATTGGAAATACGGCACAACTCCATAAAAGGCCACCACTTGCGCGTATTTAAACTTACGTTAACAGAAGGGGCAGAGCCATCCGCTCTACTCTCCACGCATACACATAAAGGCAAATGTAATCAATGACAATATTCTAAACTAAATTATTCCTAAAAAGTGTTCTTTTTGTGCGTCGTACATTCGCCAGTATTAAAAATAAAAGTAAGTTTGTCCCGCCTTCCAACGCCCTCATTCCGCCGCCGTATGTCAGGCCTTCCGACCGGTACGTTTCTTTTATATTGACCACGCCTACTAGTCAGCGTTGTCACGCCTATTTGAGTCCGTCATTTCCTTATTAGGACCCTCCACTCGCTTCTCTCTAAGCACGTAACGTATTCGCACAATCCGACTGGCTGTTCAAAGGCTTCACTGCTTTAGCTCCGCCTACCGTACGTAATACTCCCGCCCCTAATTCAGGCAGTCTCTAGCTTGGCGTCGCCTTCTACGAAGCGTCGTCAGAAGCTCGAGTGCGTTCCTGTTTCGGTGGTCACTGGTAATGTTTTACTGATGAAGTTGTCATCTAAACTTGTTGGCAAAGGTCCCTTGTGAAAGGAGAAAAGTCTAATACGGGGAAGACTGCAGGCAGGTTGGTGAGACGTTTATAAATATTACGTCGTTGCGTACAGTGTTGTTATCGATGTTTTTGTTTTGTGGAATTGTTAGGGGCTGTGGCATGTTTTCGTTTCATTTTATTTTTTATGCTTTCCTTTGTGAAGGTGGTGCCATAAACCAAGGTAGAAAAAAAATAGGCCAAGATAGGGGTTCCCTGAATCCTCGGAGTCTCCTCGTAGTTCACGCCGCCGTGCCGTTAGACTGTGCCGGGGTTAAACGTGGTCTGTGACCGTCTTGCAATAGTAAGAGTTTTGGGGTTGTGAGCAGGATGTCCTTGCTTGTCAATTACTACATTGTTATTCAGTATATAAAGGAAGGGATTCTTTTTATTATTTGAGGTAAACAGGAGTGCGCTTTTGACAGAGATAATTTAAACGGGGCTGATAGGATCATTTCTAAGCATTTTAAAGCATAATAGATATTGCCCTTCCGTCCTCCATAGTCATATTTGCTTGTTGTTTTTACGTTTAGATGTCACTTCTTTTTTTCTAAAATGACAAAGTTCAGGAATCGGGATGCATTGCAACTGTTAGCTAATAATTTTTGAGAGTTCAGTAGCAAACAGAAGAAGTGATTTGCACAGGGCAGCTATTAGCCTTGGCAGCCTTGCGATTTGCAGTCTAACGACTTAACTACCATGCCAGCCTACCAGTCTCTTTTTTTTTTTTTTCTTACATCCATCTAACAAATCCGCCTTATCCAGAGGAGGGTTGAGAAGGAGCTGGAGCTCATCCCAACAAGGCAGGATCAATCCGTGGACAGTGTGACAGTAGGGTGAACACATACCAAGACATCGGAGGTGTATTTAGCATCGCCAGTTCAACTAACGTGCATGTGATTGGACTGCAGGAGGAAAACCAGACCGGCACAGGGAGAACACCAGGAACATGAACCCTGGTATCCTCTTCATCCATGTTTCAAGCGTAACATTTATTACTGAACCCCACATTTCATCCCTTGCTGTTTTCCTTTTCTTGTTTCCCCATTTTGAAATTTATTTTCCACAATTTGTGGTTATGTTGTTCATTTGGTTTCCCAATTGTTGACAACTATTTATTTATTTACAAACCGGATTCCAAAAAAGTTGGGACACTACAAATCGTGACTAAAAACTGAATGCAATGATGTGGAGGTGCCAACTTCTAATATTTTATTCAGAATAGAACATGAATCACGGAACAAAAGTTTAAACTGAGAAAATGTATCATTTTAAGGGAAAAATATGTTGATTCAGAATTTCATGGTGTCAACAAATCCCAAAAAAGTTGGGACAAGGCCATTGTCACCACTGTGTGGCATCTCCCCTTCTTCTTACAACACTCAACAGACGTCTGGGGACCGAGGAGACCAGTTTCTCAAGTTTAGAAATAGGAATGCTCTCCCATTCTTGTCTAATACAGGCCTCTAACTGTTCAATCGTCTTGGGCCTTCTTTGTCGCACCTTCCTCTTTATGATGCGCCAAATGTTCTCTGTAGGTGAAAGATCTGGACGGCAGACTGGCCATTTCAGTACCCGGATCCTTCTTCTACGCAGCCATGATGTTGTGATTGATGCAGAATGTGGTCTGGCATTATCTTGTTGAAAAATGCAGGGTCTTCCCTGAAAGAGATGACGTCTGGATGGGAGCATATGTTGTTCTAGAACCTGAATATATTTTTCTGCATTGATGGTGCCTTTCCAGACATGCAAGCTGCCCATGCCACACGCACTCATGCAACCCCATACCATCAGAGATGCAGGCTTCTGAACTGAGCGTTGATAACAACTTGGGTTGTCCTTGTCCTCTTTGGTCCGGATGACATGGCGTCCCAGATTTCCAAAAGAACTTTGAATCGTGACTCGTCTGACCACAGAACAGTCTTCCATTTTGCCACACTCCATTTTAAATGATCCCTGGCCCAGTGACAACGCCTGAGCTTGTGGATCTTGCTTAGAAATGGCTTCTTCTTTGCACTGTAGAGTTTCAGCTGGCAGCGGCGGATGGCACGGTGGATTGTGTTCACTGACAATGGTTTCTGGAAGTATTCCTGAGCCCATTCTGTGATTTCCTTTACAGCAGCATTCCTGTTTGTGGTGCAGTGTCGTTTAAGGGCCCGGAGATCATGGGCATCCAGTATGGTTTTACGGCCTTGACCCTTCGCGACAGAGATTGTTCCAGATTCTCTGAATCTTCGGATGATGTTATGCACAGTTGACGATGATAGATGCAAAGTCTTTGCAATTTTTCGCTGGGTAACACCTTTCTGATATTGCTCCACTATCTTTCTGCGCAACATTGTGGGAATTGGTGATCCTCTACCCATCTTGGCTTCTGAGAGACACTGCCACTCTGAGAAGCTCTTTTTATACCCAATCATGTTGCCAATTGACCGAATTAGTGTTTATTGGTCTTCCAGCTCTTCGTTATGCTCAAATTTACCTTTTCCAGCCTCTTATTGCTACTTGTCCCAACTTTTTTGGGATTTGTTGACACCGTGAAATTTTGAATCAACATATTTTTCCTTTAAAATGATACATTTACTCGGATTAAACGTTTGATCTGTCATCTACGTTCTATTACAAATAAAATATTGACATTTGCCATCTCCACATCATTGCATTCAATGTGTCCCAACTTTTTTGGAATCCGGTTTGTATTTATTTTTGAATGTAGTGCCATTCAATTGATCGGGTGTTAATGATGGAGGCCACAAATGAAATGTTTACTCCAAAGTGGTGGCTCTGTAGCTAAGGTTCAAATCCTGTTACTGCCAGAAGGGTTCCTACACCGTTGTGTCCTTGAGATAGGCCGTTGAGCTGAAAATTGCTCCGGGAACATTGTACAATGGCTGATTCTGCACTGTGACCCCCAAGGGTCATTTGAGAAGACGGTTTGCTCTTGGGGATTAACAAAGTAGATCAAATCAAAAATTAAAAAAAGGTGAGAAAGGTAGATTGTGACCAGACTTGTCTGAAAGGGTCTTATTTCAAGTGTCACCGATCAGACGTAACTTACTGTCAGAATTGCTAGTGGGTGTTTGCCGGTTGTTCTAGCAGTAGACGTATTGCAGCTAGCAAAGTTATGACTTGACGGACGTGAATGAAGAACGCAGCATTGTGTAGACTTTTGTTTCATTGCAGATCTAAAGCTGATGTCGCATTACAAAACGTCTAGTTTTATTTAAAAAAAAAAAAAATTCTGTGTAGTGAAAAGTTAAGCAAAATGACACCATTTATTGGCTAACTAGAAAGATTACAATATGCAAGCTTTGGAGGCAAGTCAGGCCTCTTGATTACATCTTGACGGAGGATCGCAGGAATCGTCGGGTAGAGGGGTCCTTTCATCGGATTGGTGCACACTTGGCTGTGGAATGGCCAAATGGGGGAGGCAGCTTGATGGCCGAGGTCTCCAGAACTCTGAACAAATCCAAATCATATTATGTGATGTCATACTTGTAAAATTTTTATTTTTATGCTGTATTGAGGATTTGTTCTGTTCTGTGTATTGTATTGTACAGTGATCGCGCTTCGACTTTCGCAGCTTCACTCCATCGTGGATTTTAAATGTAAGCACATCTAAATATATATCACAGATTTTTCGCTGGTTCGCCGCTTTCTGCGGACAATGGGTCTTTTAATTTAGGTTACATGCTTCCTCAGTTTGTTTGCCCAGTTGATTTCATACAAGGGACGCTATTGGCGGATGGCTTAGAAGCTACCCAATCAGAGCATGTATTACATATTAACTAAAACTCCTCAATGCTATAAGATATGCTTCCCGCGTGGTGCTTGTTTGCTTCTCTCTATCTTTCTCACTCTCTCTGCCTGACAGAGGGGCTGTTTGCACAGAGGACACGGACGCTCCTCTACAAAATGGCGCTTTATCGCGGTGCTTCTGTATACTTAAAAGTACGTATTGATTTTTTGATTGACATTCTCTGCTCCTGACGGCGCTCCTTTGAAGAGAAGATATGTTTGCTTTCTTTTAATTGTGAGAAAGAACTGTCATCTCTGTCTTGTCATGGAGCACAGTTTAAACGTTTGACTAAAGGGTGTTATTTCATGTCTAGAGGGCTCTAATAATGTTAACAGGGTGGGAGAGTTTATAAGGGCTTAAAATATATAAAAATAACTACACAAACCTATGGTTTCTACTTCGCGGATTTTCACCTATCGCGGGGAGTGTGGAACGCAACTTCCGCGATCGAGGAGGGATTACTGTATTGACCCCCTTCTTTCTGACACCCACCTTACCTGAAAAGGGGTCTCTCTCTGAACTGCCTTTCCTGAGGTTTCTTCCATTTTTCTTTTCCCTACTGGGGTTGTTTTCTTGTCTTCTTAGAGAGTCGAGGCCTGTTAAAGCCCATTGCGGCACTTCTTGTGTGATACAAAAATAAATGGTATTGTATCTTGCCTGAAGAAGCTGGCATATTGTGATCTTTTAAGTTAGCCAATAAAAGGTGTCATTTTGCTTAACTTCTCACTATATCCATTATGACTAACACGAAAGAACACCCGAATACTGCAAAAAGTTCTATAAAATTGTAGGGATTTATTTAGTTTTTTTTTTTAATCACTCATTAATGTTCCTACCCAATTGTACTGTATTTGTTTTTTATTTTCTTGTAACTTTCTCTTTGACATGTTGTTCAGTACTTGGAGTTACTTTCTTTGTGTAAAAGATTAATATAGTTTGGAGGGTGGGGTTCAGATTTGACACAACTAGAAGTTACAATACAATTTATTTCTGTGTAGCCTGAAATCACACAAGAAGTGCCACAATGTGCTTTAACATGCCCTTCCTCTTGACAGCCCCACCAGCCTTGACTCTCTAAGAAGACAAGGGGGGAAAAAATGGAAGAAACCTCGGGAAAGGCAGTTCAAAGAGAGACCCCCCTCCCCTTTTTTCAAGGGCATCAATACAATAGAACAGGGGTCCTCAATCCCAGTCCCGGAGAGCCGCAGTGGCTGCAGGTTTTTGTTCTGACCTGGTTGCTTAATTAGAAAGAAATTCTTGCCAATAAAGCACTAACAAGCTATGAAATTAAATTAACTCTGCTATGTCAGGTCATTCTCATATCCTAGATTTTCTTTCCCTTTCTATCATGCAAATGATTTGAAGGCTAAAATGGACGAGTAATTCTCAGTCCTTCACTTTTTTCTCTTCATTTTTCTTCCAAGTATTTAATTTACACACGGGTGTAAATGTAAATAAGCTAAATGGAGAAGTGCTGCTCTCTCTTGTCATTTGCATGTTATTGATAATAAGGAGCAATTAAAATAGCTGTTTAAGACAGAATTAAGCAATAAGTGAAGCAGAAGTGTTACTTTAGCCATAAGTGCTTTTTATTAAGCAACTGGGTTGGAGCAAAAACCTGCAGCCACTGCAGCTCTCCAGGACCGTGATTGAGGACCCCTGCAATAGACAAAAGAGGATACAAGTAATCCTCTTCTTCTTCTTTCGGCTGCTCTTGTTAGGGGTTGCCACAGCGGATCATCGGTCCGCATATGGATTTAGCAAAATTTTGCACCGGATGGGCGTAGTGCACAGAGGCCTTGAGATACCCCTGAATCAGTCTGTCTGTGCAGCTTGTTTATTTCATCTAACACGGTGCCTGTAGTTTCAAATCAAATTTTATTGAAGTTGTTCAGTTCATTCAATATGTGTTCATTTTACAGTATGTCTGTGTGTAATAAATATTACATAAATGAATGCACTTGATTCTAGATCCTTGTACAGTAGGCTGTATTATGTCAAAATGTCCAGTGATTTTCAGCGATATCGATGAAGTGTAATTTACACTGACGTACTTTAAAGACCATTTCATACTGTGTGCTTTCCCATTCTGTCATAGTGTGTAAGATGTCAGTTTGCAAGGTTCAAAATGGCCGCATTCCTTGTTGCTGCATTATAAGCATTGTATCTTCAATTGTGCATTCATTGGTTTGCCAGCGCTCGTGCATATGGAGCCTGCTCCTACTACTAGAGCCCTGATCAGACCTGTGCGCTCTCTTTATATCCTTGTTTATCTTTTATATCTGCAGTCATGGCCAGACGTTTTGAGAATGAACCCAAGTGTTGGTTTTCACAAAGTTTGCTGCTTCCGTGTTTTCATATCTTTTTGTCAGATGTTTGTTTCTCTGGTGTACTGAAGTAGAATGACGAGCGGTTCAGAAGTTTCAAAGGCTTGTGTTGACAACTAGTAAAATACCTGTGCTTCGCAGCGGAGAAGAAGTGTGTTAAAGAAGTTATGAAAAAGAAAAGGAAAGGAAACATTTTAAAAATAACAGTCTCGTTTATACCTCGTTTCTTCTCATTAAACTTATATGTCGCAAATATCTTATTCGTCGTAGGCATGACAAACGCCAGCGTGTCTATAAAATTAATTTAAACTTACGGTTTACACCGTGTGCTTTGTTTCCGCAGTAGCTGCACTTATGAATATGCTTGTATGCGTCACTCGCTTCATATTCTTTTGCTGCCTTCTCAATTGTGTAATGCGTTTTTTGTTCAGCGCTCTTTGGAGCTCTTGGTGGTTCTCTGCGTACTGCGTTCACAGTCAGTTCACGTGAGCTGCTCGGAGTACATGCATCGAAGGTTCCCAGCTGTGCTTGTGCTCTCTTGTGCAATTTTGCGATGTCCACGGCTTTGTTTAATGTTAGCTACGACCCGGCACTTAAAAGTTTCTCTCACAGTTTCGCTGAGTTTGTGCCAAACACTAGTCTATCCCAGACCATCTCATCTTCGTTTGCATAAGCACAGTCCTTCACCCGCGAATATTTACCTTATATGGGCAGGCACTCAATTACGTGGAAGGCGTGACGATGCGGGACACAACTCTGCCTCACACAGCGACTGAGCTACAGGCTATGGCCGCTATATATGTACATGAGTAGGTTCCAGTTATGACCGTTACGGGTAGAATTTCGAAATGAAACCTGCCTAACTTTTGTAAGTAACCTGTAAGGAATGAGCCTGCCAAATTTCAGCCTTCTACCTACACGGGAAGTTGGAGAATTAGTGATGAGTCAGTGAGGGCTTTGCCTTTTATTAGTATAGATATTAGTGTAGATAACAGGAACTTTATGCCATATTTGCAGTGTTGGCCCTTCTTTCTTTATCAAGCCCTGGCAGGCTGTCCATCAACTTCATGGCCCAATCCTGACTGATGGCAGCCCATTCTTGCAGAATCGATGCTTGGAGTTTGTCAGAATGTGTGAATTTTTGTTTGTCTTGAGGATTGAGCACAAGTTTTCAATGGGGAGTTTCCTGGCCGTGGACTCCAAATTTTGATGTTTTGTTCCCCAAGCCACCTAGTTATCATTTTTCTCTTATGGTGCAGTGTTCCGTCATGCTGGAAAAGGCAGTGTTGGTCACCAAACTGTTCTTGGATGGTTGGGAAAATTCTTTATTCATGGGTTGGGATTGGGGCACCACCAGTGCAGACCTTGTGGTCAGTCCTCAAGAGGCGGGTGGACAAACAAAACACCTCAAATTCTGGCAGAATTTGGCAGATTTTTAGTTGCCATTTCACAACTTCACAACTTGCAACTGACCACCTTAAATACCTTTTACCACTCATGATTGGACACTCCTGTCTATGAAGTTCAAGGCTTAACCAGCTAATCCAACCAATTTGGTGTAACAAGTAACCAGCATTGAGCAGTGACAGGCATTCAAATCAGCACAATGACAAGGGGACCCACATTTGTGCACAGCCAGTTTTTCACATTTGATTTAATTTCATACAACTAAATACTGCGTCACTAAAAATCTTTGTTCGGAAAACACCCCAGTAGTCAGATGTTCCTAGGAAACGAAAGACATACCACTGTTATCTTTTGTGTTGAAAGGAGAGTCAATTATTATGCAGGCTGAGAGGGGGTCCCAAACTTTTTCATATGACTGTAAAGCACATTTAAAAAAAAAAAAACAGCCAATGCTGAACAAAGTGGTGTACAATAATAAATAAATAAATAACATTTTATCATTTAAATTTAAATAAGATAAACTAAAATAAATCTAAAATAATAATCTTCATTTGGATCTTGATCTTTGTTTGTCCGCGAATGAATTAGAAGAAGCAGCACTAGATGGCAGTAGAGAGACAGCTAAAACATAGGCATTGCATTAAGAATCTCCTCCAGGCTTATACTACTGAAGACTGTGGTACTCCAGTCACACTTCAAAACACAGACATTCAAACTAAACAAATTGTTGTGCTTTAAATTAACTAAAGAGATCTTCATTTAGATCTTGATCTTTGTTTGTCCGCAAATTCTATGCATGCGTAGACCACCTTCCAGTTTAGTACGTAGTTGTTACCCACGGATGTCAACAATGTGCCGGAATAACGAAAGGGGTGGTGGACAGTGTTACGCTGGTTAGCTCCTGAGGCCTGGTTAGAGAATGAGATTGCTGAAGATAAAAGGTACGTGCCTACGTAACATATGAATGAAAGAAAGACAGTGGGAAAAATGAATGACAACGTAACGGCACGTTCCGGAAATTATTATTGTTACGTTGTAACCAGCGAGTGCTGCGCGTCTCACAGTTGTATCATGGCTTGGTCACATGTCAGTGAAGTGATCTCTATTTATGCTTTAAAGAGCCTGGATACTTATGTGTCCCCCTTTTTATAACCATTGCTCCGTGTATATTGCCTTACTCTTTGGATTGCCACAAAGCAACCTGCGAGATTGGAGAGAGGTTGAGAAGATATCGTGAGAGGCAACGACAGTGTCGTGAAAACGAGACGGACTGTGAATGGACAGAAGCAGAAATGCTCCTACACCACCACATAATTACTATTCGGACAGTAATTCCGAGTAGGCCGCTCCTATCGAATCAATGTCCAAGGGTTTTCTTTTGTAATTTTGTTTCCGTTATAACAAATCATAATGCTGTGCGACGAAGGCAGCCACGTTTAAACAGGGAGCCCTTCACAGACAGTTTTTAACACGCACAACGTAGTTGGGCGCACATGGCTAGTGTAAAATAATAGCAAGAGGACAATAAAAGAAAAGGACAAAGATGTCTTGCTGACACCTTTTATTCCAAAGCCAGAGTGAAGAAGTAAGTCTTCAGTAATGACTTAAATGTGATTGGGGGACATTCTCATATACTCCAGTAAACTGTTCCACAGTGAGGGAGCAGCTACCCAAAATCCCCCAGTTCCCTCTCCGTATACCTTGATCAAGGTACCACTAGGAACAACTGGCAACAACCACTTTGGGGTGTACATTTTTAAAAAAATCTGAGAGGTCAAAGGCACCAGTCCATTTAGGCATTAAAAACTAGTAACAAAATTTTAAAATCGATTCCAAAATGAATTGGACGCCAATGAAGAGAGGCGAGTTCTGGATAAATATGTTCACGTGTGCGAGTGCAAGTTAAAAAATTGGGAGTGGTCTTTCTCGTATACTCGGATATGGGGGATGGATATTTGAGTAAACCACAAGACAATGATTACATTTCTGTATTCTGTACATTTAAAGAAACATCAACAACACATCAAATTAATAATATATTGAACAATTTATTATCAAAGTAAATTTGTAAAGACTCTGCAGCCGCATAAATTAAAAAAAAAAAAAGTACCACTTCCAGTTAGCGGAAGTAGCTCAAAAGTTGATAGATCTAAATCTAAATTTTGTACCTAATACTTGTATGCAAAATTTGGTTGACCAAAATGAAAGCGTACACCAGTTATCGTGTTTACACACACACACACACACACACAGACATAATTCCAAAAATGGTATTTTGTCTATCAGAGAGGTCTAAATCGTCGAGTTATTAAAATCTCGAAGTCGCATTTTTGGACGATTACGATAATTTCCCTGTTCCTCGTATATATGAGAAAGTAAAAACTGGCCACATCATTCTGTACCATCTGTAGGCGATGTAAAGATGCCTGATGAACACCTAGACACGCAGACTATTAGAGTAATCAAACCTAGAGGTTATTAAAGCATGAACTGCTTTTTCAAGGTAATTTTGACATAAAAAGGCCGTGACCTTTGATAAAAGTCAGGATTGATCTGTTTGTCGAATTTAAAAATTTTTCTCATAAACAATCCCCAAGTTCTTGGTATCAGGCCTGTCATATGATACCAGAGAACCAAGAGCATTGTTTAGAAGAGTTGGAATTTCCGCATTTTCCGAAAACCAATATTTCTGTTTTCTTTTCATTGAGCTGAAGAAAATGTATTGCCTTTCAGGATTCTATTTCATTTAAACACTCGTCTAACAGGTTCGCTAGACCGCCCTGTATGTAGTATTTTTGTTTTAATTGGCAAGTAAAGCCGTGTATCCTCAGCATAACAGTGAAAAGAAAAAAAAAAAACCTTTTTCCTGGAACCTAAAGGTAGCATGTAAAGAGTAACAAAAGTACAGGACCAACAGTGGAGCTGTGTGGAACACCAGAGCTAAGAGGGGCTGAGGAGGATGAAGAATCAGCAAGGCATAAAGGGAAAAATTTGGATTTGTTCAATAGGACATAAACCATTCAAGGGCAATACCATGAACCCACACTTACTGCCTCAGACGTGATAAGAGAATTGTGTGATCCACAGTATCGAATGCTGCAGTAAGATCCAACAGAATCAAGATGGCATCCTCGCCAGAGTCCATTGTTAAAAGATCATTATAAACATGACAAGCTCGAAAACCAGAGTGAAAATCATCTAAAATACCATTTTCATTAAAGAAAAAAAATCTTCAATCTCGATTAGAACGACCGTTTTAAGAATCTTAGCAAGAAAATGCAATTTAGAAATACAGCCTTATTCCAAAATGGATTAAATTCATTTTTTCCTCAGAATTCTACACACAACACCCCATAATAACAAAGTGAAAAAAGTTTACTTGAGGTTTTTGCAAATTTATTAAAATTAAAAAAAAAAAAACGAGAAAGCACATGTCCATAAGTATTCACAGCCTTTGCCATGAAGCTCCAAATTGAGCTCAGGTCCATCCTGTTTCCCCTGATCATCCTTGAGATGTTTCTGCAGCTTCATTGGAGTCCACCTGTGGTCAATTCAGTTGATGTGACATGATTTGAAAGGCACACACCTGTCTATAGAAGGTCCCACAATTGACAGTTCATGTCAGAGCACAAACCAAGCATGAAGTCAAAGGAATTGTCTGCAGACCTCCAAGAAAGGATTGTCTCGAGGCACAAATCTGGGGAAGGTTACAGAAAAATTTCTGCTGCTTTGAAGGTCCCAATGAGCTCAGGGGCCTCCATCATCCATAAGTGGAAGAAGTTCGAAACCACCAGGACTCTTCCTAGAGCTGGCCATCCATCTAAACTGAGCGACTGGGGGAGAAGGGCCTTAGTCAGGGAGGTGACCAAGAACCTGATGGTCACTCTGTCAGAGCTCCAGAGGTCCTCTGTGGAGAGAGGAGAACCTTCCAGAAGGATAACCATCTCTGCAGCAATCCACCAATCAGGCCTGTATGGTAGAGTGGCCAGACGGAAGCCACTCCCTAGTAAAAGGCACATGGCAGCCCACCTGAAGTTTGCCAAAACGCACCTGAAGGATTCTCAGACCATGAGAAACAAACTTCTCTGGTCTGATGAGACAAATTGAACTCTTTGGAAACCAGGCACCGCTCATCACCAGGCCAATACCATCCCTACAGTGAAGCATGGTGGTGGCAGCATCATGCTGTGGGGATGTTTTTCAGCGGCAGGAACTGGAAGACTAGTCAGGATAAAGGGAAAGATGACTGCAGCAATGTACAGAGACATCCTGGATGAAAACCTGCTCCAGAGCTCTTGACCTCAGACTGGGGCGACGGTTCATCTTTCAGCAGGACAACGACCCTAAGCACACAGCCAAGATATCAAAGGATTGGCTTCAGGACAACTCTGTGAATGTCCTTGAGTGGCCAACCAGAGCCCAGACTTGAATCTGAATGAACATCTCTGGAGAGATCTTAAAATGGCTGTGCACCGACGCTTCCCATCCAACCTGATGGAGTTTGAGAGGTGCTGCAAAGAGGAATGGGCTAAACTGGCCAAGGATAGGTGTGCCAAGCTTGTGGCATCATATTCAAAAAGACTTGAGGCTGGAATTGCTGCCAAAGGTGCATCGACAAAGTATTGAGCAAAGGCTGTGAATACTTATGGACATGGGATTTCTCAGTTTTTTATTTTTAATAAATTTGCAAAAACCTCAAGTAAACTTTTTTCATGTTGTCATTATGGGATGTTGTGTGTAGAATTCTGAGGAAAAAAATGAATTGAATCCATTTTGGAATAAGGCTGCAACTCAACAAAATGTGGAAAACGTGATGTGCTGTGAATACTTTCCGGATGCACTGTAGGTCTTTACATTTGGAGAGAGTAAAGTTCTGCTTGACGCTACACCACAACATGTTTAAAAGCTGCTGGGACATTAAATGAAGAGAAGCTGGCATAGGAATGATGAAGAGTAGCACTCTATCTTATTAAAAAAATACAAGGCTTTGCCTGGATTGAAAAAAAAAAATGTTATCCGGTACTTTCAGATTTATTGTCCCATATACACAGTGCAGTAAAATTCCTGTTTGCATGATAGATTGATCAACCAGCACCTCACAGCCAATATCTGAAGGTCCAAATCTTGCTTCTTAGGTTCTGTCAAATAGTGGGGAGCACAATGGTCATGGTTTCAATTCATACACAGTGTAGAAATAATAAATGAGACAGACAGTTGGGCTTCTCTCTGTTGAGGACGGTTATGGAACAAAAAAATGCAACTCTCTTAGATTTCGCTTTTGCTGGTGCTATTTTAACAGTGTTATGTCCCATATACAGTAGTTGAGCAGCTCTTGGGGCTATCATATTACGCCGTTAAGAAGTGCCCCCATTGGCTGTTCACACACAGTGCCAGTCTATCCATAATTGGGGAACCCAGTTATCTTTGTCTCATGATTCAGCACCTCCTTAATCTATTGCTACTAATAGAGGACAATTTATTTTCTTTTAATACCATAGTTTGTTGTTCTCTGTCTCTGTGTCTGTCTGTCTGTCTGTCTCTCTGCCTGCGTATCTGACGTCCACCCTCTCAGTCGTCAGTGTCTGTGTGTGTTTCTTTTTGGTCTGCCCTCTGTCTGATAGATTGATCTGCAGACTGGTCAAGAAAAGCTGTAACCTGGAGTGAACATCCTGGTCTGTTTCAGTGTCTAGTGTTCAGAGTGTACAGTCTTGATTAGTTGTAATGTGTTTTTTAAATAAAGCTGACAGAACACCTGCTTGAGAACATGTGAATATTTTGCCACTTTATAACATATATGGCATTGCCCTTGAAAAGAGAGACTTTCCAGTACCTGTATACCACACAAAGCGTGGGCTCAGGATGTTACGAGTCCAATAAGCCTGGTTTATCCTCTTATGTAGTTGGTGTTGATGTCCGTGAGTTCTTGCTGCTTTCACAATTATAATCATTGGTGGCTTGAGATGAAGGATTTCAGTCTCCTTACAATCTTTGGACGAATCCTCTCCAATTTAAATAAAAAGAAAAAAAGTAAAAACTCAATCCCATGTGATTTGCTTTCCCATTTATGATGTTTACTCATTTTTTTTTTTTGGAGGAAGTATTTGTTTTAACAGTATTTTAGAAAGAAAAGCAAGTGTTTTGGCGTATATTATATCAGATTTTATTTTTCCAATCTTCTTCATGAGATTAAAATTTCTTGGCCTGCTTCATAGCTGTATCACTTGGCATTAATATGACATCTGTGTCAAAACTATGATGTAGTATGTATTACCTTAACCCAAGACTGCAAAGTGTCAACAAAAGTGCAGAAGAAATATTTCCATAACTAGGGGTTGGAGAAAAAGAGATCCAATGCCATTTCGGTTTTATGCCTTATACCCCAATAACCTTTACTGACAACATAACAATACACTTCATAGTTGTATCACTTGGAAATTATATAAAATCAGTGTCAAAGCTATTGTATATACAATGTACTACCTT
This sequence comes from Polypterus senegalus, assembly GCF_016835505.1. Taxonomy (NCBI): domain Eukaryota; kingdom Metazoa; phylum Chordata; class Cladistia; order Polypteriformes; family Polypteridae; genus Polypterus; species Polypterus senegalus. The sequence continues at coordinate 19,340,826 of NC_053156.1, read as the reverse complement.
AACCCATTTTTTTTCCTCAATCACCACTAAAAAATACATGGGGTGACATAAAAAGAAAAAAACATTTGGGTATTCATTAACTTTTCTACTGTATTTATCTGGAATAAATAGTTTAAAAAAAAAATAACTCGTACCCTGCATGGCATACAGTAATCTAATGTAGTTTAACATTTTCCCCCAAACTTTGCCTTTAAGTTCCTTTTTACTTTATTTCCTTTCTAACAACTTGAAATAAATCTGAAGGACTTGAAAACAAACAGAAAGCGACAGAATCCACAAGAGCATCATGAGCTGCCCACTTTGTGTTTGCCTTGCTGCTGCACAGAGCAAGAACGGAGAACAGATGCTGCATATTTGAAACTGGGTGGAGGAAATTGCATTGGAAATACACTGTATTGCCAAAAGTATTGGGATGCCTGCCCTTACCCACACATGAACTTTAATGCCATCCCATAGGCTTTAATATGGAGTTGGCCCTAACTTTGCAGCTCTAACATCTTTAACTCTTCTGGGAAGGCTTTCTACAAGGTGCTCCCCCACACTATGCGACTCTTCAATTCCACCCGGGGGAGTAAATGTGAACATTAATTTTATTTTAATTTTTTTTATTTTTATTACTATTTAATTTAATATTGTTTCTTTGTATCAGTATACTGCTGCTGGATTATGTGAATTTCCCCTTGGGATTAATAAAGTATCTGTCTATCTATTATATAGTATCTATCTATCTATCTATCTATCTATCTATCTATCTATCTATCTATCTATCTATCTATCTATCTATCTATCTATCTATCTATCTATCTATCTATCTATCTAGTGTACGACCGAGTGTGTTTATGGGACTTTGTGACCAGGGGCCTCATGCATAACGCCATGCGTAGAATTCACACTAAAACATGGCGTAAGGACAAAAGCGGAAATGTTTGTATGTACAAAAAAATCCAGATGCATAAATCTGTGTGTTCGCCAACTTCCACGTTCTTCTGTTACATAAATCCCGGTCAGCGTGAAAAGTAACGCACATGCACGCTCCTGCTGTCCCGCCCCAACTCCTCCAAGAATTACGCCTCTTTGAATATGCAAATCAATATAAATAGCCCTTAAGATCAGCGTTCTGTGAAAAGTCAATGGCAAAAGCATGGGTTTGATAGAATTTCAGGGAATACCAAGTTGAGGCAAAATGAAAAACGTACTATTTGTTGGTTTAAACAGTGGTATAAGCAACAAAATGAAGTTGATCGAGTGACAGAGAGTGTCGGAGAAACTCGAAAGCTCAAGTTCACAAAGTCGCACAGTGCCGAAATAAAAAAGTTGTCAGATATCAAAGTTGCTGTAAAAAGGCGAGTCGTAGCCCACCGTCTGAGTGTCATATTAAAGCTAATTAGGGTACAGAGGAAAAAAGCATGAAATGTCAACTTTAATCTCGAAATTTCCACGTTAATCACATAGTTTATTTTGTCATTAAAGTAGAACATCATAAACTTCATCTTAAAATCATTTGTTTAACCGGTTTCTCAAATCCCATCGTAACTAAAGTAGCACGTTAAATGCTTTGTTTTGTATTTGATCTTCTATGTGCTCTGTGTGTGTGAATCACTATGTGCTTCTTTAACCAGCTCTCTTCCTCTAACAGGACACAGAATCCATTACATTTGTGATATTACAGCTCTCTGAATAATTTAAAATACTGAGATGTATACGTGATATCATTTTCATGATGATGGGAGTTAAAGCATGTTATCAAACATGGGAACACGGTGGCGCAGTGATTGGTCATGCCTCACGCAAGATGCGTGCTGCGCCGTGCACGACCTTTGATGAAATAATTTATTACAGCAGTCCTGTCTCTTTCAAATGTACTATCTTCCAATTCCTGTCCTTACTTTCTCCAAATACCCAATCAGCACACAATCAGATCTGTAATAGACGTTAAGCCATCTGTAAGCTTAGAATGCAGATTATTCAAAACTTTTAAGGAACATTGAAATATCTTTGTAGTACATGTTTAATTATTCCATCCACCTATCTTTCCAGTATCACGCCAGCAAGAATACAGCTCGAGGCAGGAACAATCCATGAATGGAGCGCCAGCACCCAGCTAGCGCTGCACCACCTTGTCCTCACATGTTTAATTAGTAACAATACAGATTATTTAAATGAAGTTAAAGTTTTATCTTTGGTTGGTGACTTCTGCACACCTCAGCATGCACTGTGATCTGTGATTTGATGTGGCCTACTACTTCGTGGCTGAGTTGCTGTCATTCCCAATTACTTCCACTTTGTCATAATACCATTGACCGCTGACCATGGAATATTTCAAGATATATGGGCTTATTGCACAGGTGGCATCCTATCACAGTACCATGCTTGAACCCACTGAGCCCCTGAGAGAGGCCCATTCTGTCACAAATGTTTGTAGACGCAGTCTGCATGCCGAGGGGCTCGATGTTATAAACTTGTGGCCATGGAAGTGATTGGACCACCTGAATCCATGATTTGGAGGGGGGTCCCAATACTTTTAGCAATAGAGTGTATATTAAAGAAATGTAGTCCTCAAACTAGGACCTGTTTGAGTCAGGAACCAGGCAGGAGGTAACTTGTCCATTGCATCCTTTATTTCTCTTCAGAAAATGCTGTAGAGTGACCATCATTCATCACAGTAGTCTGTCATAGAATGATCAAAAAAGAAACTGAATTTACATAACAGTACTGAATTAATCCTGACATTGAAAGCAACATTCTATGTATGAAAATGTGCTATATATATATATATATATACACACACATACACATACACAGTGGAACCTCGAGATACGAGTTTAATTCGTTCCAGCACTGATCTTAAATAGCGAATTTCTTGTATCTAGAACAAAACATCCCCATTGAAAATAATGGAAATCCAGTTAATCCGTTCCGCACCCCCAAAAATATCAACATAAAAATCAATTTTCCTAACAAATAACACTGATAAATAAGTGTGGATACACTTTGTTTGCTGAGCGTCATGTGATCATAACTGAGCTGATGGTTCGTCTCTCTCGTGCGCGTCTCCCTCTCCTTATTTCTCATGCTCGCACGCCCCTCTCTCTCTCTCTCTCTCTCTCTCTCTCTCCTCTTGAGGGTAGAGAAAAGTCAAGCAAAATGACACCTTTTATTGGCTAACTAAAAAGATTACAATATGCAGGCTTTCGAGGCAACTCGGGCCCCTTCTTCAGACGAGATGTAATCCTATTCTCCGTCTGCATGTCCGCAATATTTTTGGATACGCTTATACAGTGAACTGATACAGCGAAACAATGAAATCACAAGCGCACAAACGCGTAGATCCTCACGCTACGGGAGAACAAGGAACACTGAGTGAACTGACGGGCTGGCAGCGTCCGCTTGGGTGAATCCCCGACTCGAGGCGGATTGGGAAACGCGTCACGCATAACCACAGCCTGGCTCGTGGCTTCGTTCTACGCTGAGCCAGTGCTCGTATTTAGATCCGAATTTTTCGCTCCTACTTTCCTCTTATCTTGAATTACAGAGGTGATCGTATCTAGAGGTTCCACTGTATTTAATTTTTTTTTAATTGTGCATCTGGGCTGAAATCCTTGTTAGTTTGTCAAAATCTTGGTATGGACTTGCTCAACGTTGTCTCCAGCAGTGTTTATGGAAGGGTATCCTGCTCCTCCTTAGTGTCTCCATCCATTTGTAAACCCTTTGCTGTGTAGAAAGGCTTCTATGATGGGTGGAATTTGATTTGTTTTGAGCCAAGTTTTGTTAAACTTGACTTGCTTGTATGGAATGTCATTTGATTTTAATAACATGTTAAAAAAGTTGATCACTATTCACTTGTCTTCCTTGGCACAAAGAGAGCAGAGCAGCCATGTTTACCTTCGAGTAAAGAACAACTTCAGAACATTTCTCTTAGGCAATATGTCCGGTGGGGCTGGGTGGTCGTTTTGTTTGCAACTGCTGCAGATTTTTTTTTTTCTCTCTCTCCACCCTGGCAATCTGACCTTATCATCGAACTGTCATTTAGAAACTTGAAAAACAATTCTATATTTAAGGACTCATAGGACCCTACTTCTCTTAATTGTATATATCTTAATTATATACTGTAGGGCAGAGTGGATGGCTTTGAGGCTAGGGATCTCCACTGGCAATCGGAAGGTTGTCAGTTCAAATCCCGTAAATGCCAAAAGTGACTGCATTCCATTGGGACCTTAACCTGCCATTGCTCCGTCCTGAGTATGACATTAATCTGCATGTGGGCCCTCCAGCCTGCAGGGAAATACCTGTGGGTTGGTGTCCGAATTGGCACTCCAGCCACCATCAAAAAACCTCCCACGGGTTCCATTCCATCTGAACTGGTGTGGTGCTGAGGTGTCACCAATTGTGTGGCTGCACTCGGGTCCTAATCTGGGATCCTGAGTTGGTTTGTCATGTGGTGGGTGCGGCAATGCGCTGTATCAGCGTGTGCGCCTAACCTCTCCTCTATATGCTGTATCTTTCTTATGCAAGTGTGTAGTATTTATTTGTTTTCTATACAATTTATTCCCTATTATTGTTGCCTAAATTTCATTTATTTTTGCTTGTAACTATTTCTTTTGACATGTTGTAAAGCACTTTGAGCACATCGTTTGCATGAAAATGTGTTATAGAAAAAAAATTGTTGCTGTAGGGGAAAAACAAGATGAGTTGATCAAGGTTGAAACTTCACCACTACGACGTGACCACAGACACCCATTGTGTCCACTTGTGTGCGGGGAAAGGTGTACAGCCAACCCAAAAAAAAAAAACTATCACAAAAATATGGACAATTATTGACCTACCCAACAAGTTTAAGCATATTATAATAATGTGTTTACGCACTTTTTAACATTTAAAAAAAAAATTAGTCACACGAAACTAAACACAATCTTGCTCTAATTACAAACTACTGTATATACTCACGTATAAGTCGGGTCTTGAAACCCGAAAAATCAATCATAAAATCAGATCCCGACTTATACGCCTGTTCAAAATTGCGATGCTTATTTATTTATTTTTTTTATTTATTTTTCATCATCTTGCCTCCTCCAATCTCACACCAGTTTCTCAGACGCATCGAATTTTGTTTCATCAGGCAGTTACCAAATTCTTTCACTACTTCAACAATTAATTTAAAACCAGCTTCATATTTTCTTCAGATTGAACGCTTCATCGTAGATAAGGGATGCTTTTACGATAAAGGTGTGTGAGATACAAAAAAAGTAAAATCGGTGCAAACGTTGCTTCAGAATAGTTTGGGTATTACCGTGTGGTCACGTAGGCACGAGAGACGGAGGTAAAAAGCTTAGGGGTGATTGTTGACTGTAATCTGAATTTTAAATCGCATATTCATCAGATCACTAGGACAGCATTTTTTCACAAACATAAGTAAAGTTAGACCTCTTATATCACTGAAAGATGCTAACAAATTAGTTCACGCGTTTGTTTTCAGTAGACTAGATTACTGTAACGCACTCCTCTCAGGACCACCCAAAAAAGACAAATCGTTTGCAACGAGTGCAGAATGGAGCTGCTAGAATCCTAACTAGGAAAAGAAAATCTGAACACATCTCTCCAGTTTTGATGTCACTACACTGGTTACCTGTGTCATTCAGAATTGACTTTAAAATTCTGCTTATGGTTTATAAAGCCTTAAATAATCTGCTCCATCTTATATATCAGAATGTCTGACACGTTATATTCCAAATCGTAACCTCAGATCCTCAAATGAGTGTCTGCTTAGAATTCCAAAAGCTAAACTTAAAAGAAGTGGTGAGCCGGGCGGCCTTCTGCTGTTATGCACTTAAAATCTGGAATAGCCTGCCAATAGGAATTCATCAGGCTGATACAGTAGAGCAGTTTAAAACACTGCTGAGAACACATTACTTTAACATGGCCTTTTTATAACTTCATTTTAATCGTAATTTAACTTAATCCTGATAGTCTATATGTTCAATCTCCTCAAAATAACTATTCATGGTGGCTCTAAAATCGCTACTGACCCCTACTCTCTTTTCTGTTTCTTTTTCCGGTCTTTTGTGGTGGTGGCCTGCGCCACCACCACCTACTCAAAGCTTCATGATGCTCTAACAATGATGGACGGATTAAAAGGCAGAAGTCTACGTGACCATCATCATCATCAAGCCCTTCTGTGAGAATTCTAAATCCAAAGAGGACTGTTTCATTTATGTGAGGTAGAATGCCCAGAGGGGACTGGGCGGTCTCATGGTCTGGAATCCCTACAGATTTTATTTTTTCGAGTTTTTGTTTTTCTGTCCCCTGGCCATTGAACCTTACTCTTATTCGATGTTAATGTTGATTTATTTTGTTTTATAATTGTGTCTTTCATTTTTCTATTCTTTAATATGTAAAGCACTTTGAGCGACTGTTTGTATGAAAATGTGCTATAGAAATAAATGTTGTTGAGAGAGAGGTTAGGAGGACACGCTGATACAGCGCATTGCCGCACCCACATAGAAAATAAAGGCTGTGTGGTTACTCTCTCAAGGCGGGCGTTAGCATATCATAATACTTTGTACCAATAGAGTGAGTTTTCCACATTCGATTATACAACCGACATTATAAAATACCAGAAATTATACTGTTAAATCAAGTCCCGACTTATCCGCGAGTATATATGGTGTAATAATAGTTCCCCTATTTTCACTGTTAACTGGCCTTTTCTCAGTTTTAATGTTAATGGACTTTGTCACGATTAATTGTTGTTCATCGGGTTGAAATTTGTTTGGCTTTGCTGTGTGTTCATCCATGTAAATGGCGTGTACGTTAATGTAGATTATTGTCGGAAACTTGTGCACCGGCTCTGAGCCGGTATTCCAGCTCATCTTTGTTTAGTGTTCTTCATGAATAGTGCAAGAAAAGCCTGATGGGATAGCCACTTTATGCAAATTTCAGTCAAGTCCACATCACCAATCCCATGAAGACTAAAAACTTGAAGATGTTATATTTGTCAGTAAGATGTTAGGAGCAGAAGAGGGTCTGCCTGAGTTCCTGTCAAAGGGGGTGATGGATGTTAAGGGCTCCTGCTTGATACACCAACTCACTTCAGAAGTGTCTTTATTTGAGTTTATTTGTAGTTGGACATTTACCCTTGTAAGGGATTGTGTGTGTCTCTTTTTTTTTTCCCCAGCTTCACAAATATCTTTCCGTTTTTACTGTTTTATTTTTTATGGCTATTTGAAATGATTTTTTTTTGTCTACATGCTCTGTGGACCCTTTCATATTAATCATTATTCTACAGATGTTCACACATCTCCTTAGGCTTTCTTTCCTCGTGAGCATTTCTGTCAATGGTCCACAATGTATGCAGTGTTTGTCATGTAGAAAGTTCTCAATCGACTTCCCAGCCTCCTGAAGTACAAAGCATGTGTTTCAGAGCTGGCAATGCTTCACGCAGACATCTACTGAAAATAAAGTATGCTGAACTGCTGGCTTACTAATATATGCAAATATTGCACTTGGTATTGTGGGTAAGTTCATTTTCAGATTGATCTGGAGAATCTTCTCGGCCTTTTTCCGAGCTTGAAGTTTTATGCAACGTGCGATGAAGTTTCAGCCTTATTATAGAAGATTTTTGTCAAGTCTTATCTGTGAAGTAAGTGCGTGGTACCACCTACAGTTTGGGGGTCCAGATTTGCTTGGGCTGGCATCAGCTCTTTCTGTTTGGAATGTTTACAAGGGGTTTTTGTCAAATGTAACTTGCGTACTTCAGGACTTGTTTAGCCAGATTTTTAAAAAGGGCAAAACATGTCTGTCTTTGTATTAGACATGTGTTATGTCTTCCATGGGAAGTGCCTTCCACTGTGGAATAAATTGTAGTAAAGGTTAGATTCCTACGACTGTTGTGAAGGATGCTACCACCTTTTTGGGACATTTGCGTAATGCAAGCCTCACAATGGTTTTTGCCAGGACAAAGTTCAGCTTGTTTTCCATCCTGGACGACCCGCCGTTTTCCTTGAAGGTATTTAATAAAACTTCTTCTGCCCTTACTTCCCATCATTCCAAGCAGCCGCAGTCCATTCACCTGCAGCTTTGAGGTCCGGCAGAATTTATTTTGACTTGATGGTAAATCGCATACTCGGACACCAGTGGAAATTAAGGGGTGGAAGTGCATTTAGGACTGAAGCCAGAAAACACTTCTTTACGCAAGGGGTTGTGGGATTCTGGAGCAAACTACCGAGCCATGGAGTTAGTTGAAGCGAGAGCCACGACAACCTCTGAGACAGCTTAGCTATTAACTAAACAAATGAGCTTGATGGACTGAATGGTCTCCTCTTGTTTTGTCAGATTTCTTATTTTCTTGTAGCAGTGACTGCAGAAAGTATTCAGACCTGTTTACTTTCTTTACAGGTTATTCTGTTGTTGATTTAATTTGATAAATTTGCCAGTTTTAATTTTTAATAACCCATAAATAACAAAAGGGAAAATGTTTCCAGAAAGGTGTGCGTATTTATTAAAAATCAAACTGAAATCTCTCATTTATATACGTATTCAGACCCTTTGCTGTGGCAGTCCAGTTGTGCTCAGGTGCCTTCTGTTTTCTTTAACTCTCCTTGTGAAGTGTCTATCGCCCACAAACTGAACAGATTGCCCATTATTTACGATGGCACATGTGTACCAGTGTGCGGACGGTCCCATAATTCACACTGCATGTCGGGATGAAAACCAACACATCAAGTCTAAGAAACTCTGCAGAGCTCCCTGATCAAATTGTGGTGGGGTGTAAATCAGGGCAAGGAGGTGAAACAATTTGTAAACGTTTGAGTTTTCCCAGAAGCACAGTGACCTCAAGAATTGTGAAATGGAAGAGAGTTTGGAACCACCAGGACTCATCGTAGAGATGGCCATTTGGCCAAACTGAATAACTTAAGTAAGAAGAGCCTTCCTTCATTGTGGAGGCAGCCAAGTCTCGGCTGAGATGAGAGAACTTGTAAGAAAGACAACCATTGCAGCAGGACTCCATCTGTCAGGCATTTGTGGCAGAGTAGGTTGTCGGAACCCACTTTTAAGAGGGGTTTAACAAATGGCTTGTACTTTGAGAGCATGAGGAGAAAGATTCTCTGGGCTGATGAGACAAAAAATAAATTTCCTTTGGCAGAACTCCAAGCACTATGTCTAGTGAAGGCCAGACTCTGTTTATCACATTCCTATGGTGAAGCGTAGTGATGGCAGCATCATGCAGTGGAGGGGATGTGCAGGGACAGGGACATTTGTTCAGAACTGATTGTCCAGATACAGATAGGTCTTTGAAGAAAACCTGTTGCATGGTTCACACCCCCTCGGGCTGGGACAAAAATGAACCAAAGCATGCAGCCAAGATGACGCTGGAGTGGGCTTGTGTCTTAGTGGTCCGGACTTAAAACTCCATAGAACATGTGTGAAGGGGACTGAAGATGGCCATTTACAGATGCTTCTCATCCAGTCTTGTACAATACAATAAAATACAATACAATACAGTTTATTTTTGTATAGCCCAAAATCACACAGGAAGTGCCGCAATGGGCTTTAACAGACCCTGCCTCTTGACAGCCCCCCAGCCTTGACTCTCTGAGAAGACAAGGAAAAACTCCCAATAAAAACCTTGTAGGGAAAATGGAAGAAACCTGGAAAGGCAGTTCAAAGAGAGACCCCTTTCCAGGTAGGTTGGGCGTGCAGTGGGTGTCAAAAGTAGGGGGTCAATACAATACAATACACAGAACAGAACAATTCCTTAAGACAGCATAATAATAAAAATTTTAGAAGTACGGTTTAACAGTAGATGATATGACATAATTAGGTTTGGATATTTTTAGAGTCCTGGAGACCTCCTCCATCTAGCTGCCTCCCTATTTGGCCATGCCACGGCTGAAACGTTGTTCATGAAAGGACCCCTCTTTCCCATGATTCCTGTGATCCTCCATCAGGGATGACTTTACCATAGGCAGGCAAACAACTTAGCAGGTGGGCCGTGGCACCAATTGCCACATTTGGGTACCGAGAAAGAAACAGAATAGGTGAGGGTTAGTATCCAGTTATAACTATCATGTTACTTATGTTTTAGTGCTAATGACTAACAACAGAGATGCAGTCTGTACAGTTAATCAGCAGCTCTAGTCAGGGTGTGCTGAACTGAGGTCGTGAGTCTTCAGCTGGGATTTAAAGGCTGAGACCGAGGGGGCATCTCTTATGGAAGCAGGAAGACCACTCCACAGTTTAGGGGCCCTGTAACTAAAAGCTCGACCTCCCACTGTTATTTTATTAATCCTTGGAATCCTAAGCAGACCGGCATCTTGAGATCTTAATGTGCGCTCAGGTTTGTAAGTCATCATAAGTTCAGACAAGTAAGCCGGACCTCAGCCATTTAATGCTTTATATGTTAAAAGGAGGATTTTGAAATCTGCCCTAAACTTAACTGGGAGCCAGTGTAAAGATTTAAGAACTGGAGTTATGTGTTCATATTTTCTTATTCTTGTAATAAGTCTTGCAGCCGCATTTTGGATTAACTGGAGGCTGTATAAAGAACAGTTTGAACAGCCAGTGAACACCGCATTGCAGTAGTCAATCCTACTCTTGTGGAGCTCGCAAGGATCTGCCAGAAAGAATGAGATCAACAACCCCAATCCAGGTGTGCAAAGTTTGTAGAGAACGCTGGAATTGCTGCCAAAGGGGGCTTCTACAAAGTACTGAGTTAAGGGTCTGAATAGTTCCATAAATGAGAAATTTCAGTTTTTGAATTTTTAATAAATTTGCAGACCTTCTGGAAGGCAGGCTTTCACTTTGTCATTATGGGTTATTGAGTATAAACTGATGGGCACAAATGTAAAATTGAACCATTTTCAAATTTGAATCTACAGTGGAATGGAGTGTGCAGAAGGTGAAGTGGTCTGAATATGCACTGAATCTACTGCATGCTCAGACTGGCAGAGCAGTGCACAATGTCATTGCGTATTCGCTGATATGCAGTAATGTGGGCTTGTTACATAGTTTTGGGTGTACTACCATGCTATGAGTTAACGTTTGTGTTATTTTGTACAAAATACAAAGGGATTTAAAGCATTGATTTCCCAGTCAGTCCACTGTGTATGTACTAATGTTCTTACACTTGCACAGAATTTAAAGGATTTATTTTTCCTTTTAGTGGACCGAGTCAACAAGTTACAACATATGTTTTACTTTCATAGGCTACTAAATGTGGTGGATTCAAACAGCGCTTATTTATTGGTGTATCTTATAACCCGGTGCTTAGCTTACTACTTTTTTTTTTTTCCTCCTTTATTCTTTCAGAATCCTTCTTCAGCAGCTGAGATGTTCCACAAGCATTTATGAGTTCCAAAATGTGGTACATAATGCAGAGTATTCAGAGCAAATACTCTCTCTCTGAGCGTCTCATCCGAGCTATCACAGGCATTCGTTCTTTCCCCCATGACAATGTTGAAGAACTCATTCGACGGGTGAGTGTGTTTTTGCTGACCCTTGTCATCTTAAGTCTGTTGCTTTTCTGCTTTATATACTGGGTGAGTCAAAATTATGTTAACATTTGAATGCCGCAAACAATTTATTCACAAAACATACTTCATATAGTCATATGAAAAAGTTTGGGAACCCCTCTTAATTCTTTGGATTTTTGTTTCTCATTGGCTGAACTTCCTTTTAATATCTGACATGCCTTACGGACACAGTAGTATTTCAGCAGTGACATTACGCTTATTGGATTAACAGAAAATATGCAATACGCTTCATAACAAAATTAGACAGGTTCATAAATGTGGGCACCCCAACAGAGATATGACATCAATACTGAGATGAGCCTCCTTTTGCTCCTTTGAGCCTCTCGACGCTGTCCTCCTGCAGCCTTTGATGAGTGTCTGGACTCTGGATGGAGGTATTTCTGACCATTCTTCATTACAAAATCTCTCCAGTTCAGTTCAATTTAATGGCCGCTGAGCAAGGACTGTCTGCTCCAAATCATCCCATAGATTTTCGATGATTTTTAAGTCGGATGACTGACGGCCATTCCAAAATATTGTACTTCTCCCTCTGCATGAATGCCTTTGTAGATTTTGAAGTGTTTTTGGTCATTGTCTTGTTGGAATATCCAACCCCTGCGTAACTTCAACTTTGTGACTGATGCTTGAACATTATCCTGAAGAATTTATTGATATTGGGTTGAATTTATCCGACCCTCGACTTTAACAAGACCCCCAGTCCCTGAACTAGCCAGACAGCCCCACAGCATGATGGAACCTCCACCAAATTTGACAGCAGGTAGCAGGTGTTTTTCTTGCAATGCGGTGTTCTGTTTCTGCCATGCAAAGGAGATTTTGTTCTGACCAAATAACTCCATTTTTTTCTCATCAATTCAAAGCACTTTGTTCCAAAATTAATCTGGCTTGTCTAAATGAGCATTGGCATACAACAAGCGACTCTGTTTGTGGTGTGAGTGCAGAAAGGGCTTCTCTCTCATCACCCTGCCATACAGATGTTCTTTGTGCAAATTGCGCTGAATTGTAGAACGATGTACAGATACACCATCTGCAGCGAGATGTTCTTGCAGGTCTTTGGAGGTGATCTGTAGGTTGTCTGTAACCATTCTCACAATCCTGCTCATATGCCACTCCTGTATTTTTCTTGGCCTGCCAGACCTGCTGGGTTTAACAGCAACTGTGCCTGTGGCCTTCCATTTCCTGATTCCATTCCTTACAGTTGAAGCTGACAGTTTAAACCTCTGAGATGGCTTTTTGTAGTCTTCCCCTAAACCAGGAGACTCAACAATCTTTGTTTTCAGATCTTTGGAGAGTTGCTTTGAGGATCCCATGCTGTCTGTCACTCTTCAGAGGAGAGTCAAAGGGAAGGAAGCACAACTTGCGATTGACCACCTTAAATACCTTTTACCACTCATGACTGGACACTCATGTCTATGAAGTTCAAGGCTTAACCAGCTAATCCAACCAATTTGGTGTTACGAGTAATCAGCATTGAGCAGTGACAGGCATTCAAATCAGCACAATGACGAGGGGACCCACATTTGTGTACAGCCAGTTTTTCACATTTGATTTAATTTCATAAAACTAAATACTGCGTCACTAAAAATATGTGTTTGGAAAACACCACAGTGCTCAGATGTTCCTAGGAAATGAAAGACATACCACTGTTATCTTTATTGTTGAATGGAGAGTCAATTATTATGCAGGCTAAAAGGGGTTCCCAAACTTTTTCATATGACTGTATGTCCAAGATGATTTACAGGAATGTCTCAATCTGTTCGCCATCATGTTCAATGAGCAACAGTACCATTTAAAGCCTGGACACACTTTTTGCAGGGAATAGATGATACCACAGTCTGTATTCTGTCATTCAGGTCATTGATATCATGAACTTTCTTGCTATACACGCGCCCTTTCACCAGACCCCATAACCAGAAATCACAGGGTGTCAAATAAGAGAGTGTGGAGGCCATGGCCATGGCAATGGTCCACCATGACCTATCCATCGACTTGGAAAGGTGTGGTCAAGATAAAAATAACCCATTAGTGTTAACATAATTTTGACTCACCCTGTATTTGTAGATTTAAGTGTTTTTTTTTTTTGTTTTTTTTTTTTAATCTAAAGCTCCTTGTAGATCTCAACATACAAATTCTTTCCATAATTGTACAGGTAGAATAATGTCAGGTGAGATCATATGGTCAGAGTAGCAGTGATTTGAGCAGGCTTTGCTCACTGAAATGCATTCTTTGGCCATAGCCCCATTGTTAAGGACAGTTTAAATCTTTGCGTGTTTGACATTGTCGGATCTCAAAGCAGAGTATGAGCTCACAGTGCTGTAACAAATTTACAAATAAATTTTAGTTTTACAAAATACAAGGGGAAAAATCAAAATGCAAAGGCAGTTAATATAACGAATATAGGCTGACGCAAAATCACATTTACGATGGTTTATATGTAGTTTGAGGGCTCGCAGTGCTGTGCCTCTAGTCTAGTTGAAGCCAAGGTCAAATGAACACGGACACTCGACAGTGGGTCTGCACCATTATTAAGCAGTGTACCATGATGAGATTTCTTTGGGCAGAGGGAGTAAACTCGGTGAGATTCACCAAAGGATTTTGGCTCAGTACAGAAGTGAAAAAGGAATGACTCAATAAAAATGTTTGTGAATAGGTAGAAGGTTTTAAAGCGGGAAGAACAAGTTTAACTGATTAAGCTTGATCTGGTCTCACACGCCCACACACACTCACATTGACTTGATGCATGCCTTCCTCAGAGAGGACCAACTCTAATTATTCCTACACATCTGTATATCAGCTATGGATCTGCACATGCTATATTGTATGACGACTTGGGGTACCATAAAGTTTGAGCAAGATGGATATCCAAACAGCTAACTGATATATGCATAAACCAACTTTTGGTGAACTAAAGCATGTTTCACTCCCTCTGCCCAAAGAAATCTCACTATGGTGCGCTTTTCAACAATAGTGCAACCCTGCAGTGGTGCGTCCATATGCATTTGACTTTGACTACAAATTGATTTGACAGCAGAATGCTGCGTTGTGTGTTCAAACTACCCATAAGCCATCGCAGTTATGTTGTATTGCATCCACCTCTGTCTGTCGTAGTTACCACATACTTTTCAAATTGCCTTTACTTTACAATTTACCCTTGTACATAACATACTCACACAAATACAGATTATTGTTAAATCCATCCATCCATTGTCTAACCCACTGAATCCGAACACAGGGTCACGGGGGTCTGCTGGAGCCAATCCCAGCCAACACAGGGCACAAGGCAGGAACCAATCCTGGGTAGGGTGCCTACCCACCGCAGGACACACACACAAACACACCCACACACCAAGGCCAATTTAGAATCGCCAGTCCACCTAACCAGCATGTCTTTGGACTGTGGGAGGAAACCGGAGCGCCCGGAGGAAACCCAGTCAATTTCACATTGATTAACATAAATGAAACCTAACCCTATGATTGCCATAAATTTTATTGTTGAGGTTCATAGATGGTGGAGGAGAGGAAAAGAAAAACTCCAGTCAGCAGCATCTAGGGAGATTTATAAACCTCTGGGGTCCTTGATCAGTTAGAATAGACAAAGTAACAGATAAAATCGGACATGTCTAAATTGAGGAGACTCCGCCAAGTGGTTACCCATTGCCCTCCGAGATAAGGATTATGGTGAGGGTAATGTTTTCAGAACTGAATGATTTTAAGAGGTCTCTGTTGTGGCTGCTGGTATCTCTCTATTATATAAAAAAAAAAAAAAAATCCTGAGACAAGACGTGACTTTTTCAGAGAGAGAATTTTACGTCCTGCGAGATGAGACTTTGTGCCAAGAGATTTAACCATACCCAGGGCCAAAAATCAAAGACAAAGAGTAGAAGACAAAGTAGAACGTCATCCACCAAGCTGTCAGGATGCTGAACTCTGTCCACTACGTTTCCCCCTGCCCCTGCACCATAACAGGAGTCACTATCTACATAATACCCTGCCTCCTCTGGTATTATATAAGGACTCAAAATTACATCTGCGGCTAACTGTCTGTCTTTTTGTACATCTCATAAGCTACTCTATAATACATCTCATTTTTTACTGTAATTGGCTTTTGTACTACTGACTATTGCACATTGTACACAGGTCTACTTTACAAGTTCTGTTTTTTATCTTATGTTATACTTTTATATATTTTATTGTACTACAAAAATGAGAGAGAAACAGTATTTTGATTCTCCTGTATGTTCTGCACATACAGTGGGTACGGAAAGTATTCAGACCCCCTTCAGTGTTTCACTCTTTGTTATATTGCAGCCATTTGCTAAAATCATTTAAATTCATTTTCCCCCTCATTAATGTACACACAGCACCCCATATTCACAGACAAAAAAAAAGAATTTTTGAAATTGTTGCAGATTTATTAAAAAAGTAAAACTGAAATATCACATGGTCCTAAGTATTCAGACCCTTTGCTCAGTATTTAGTAGAAGCCCCCTTTTGAGCTGATACAGCCATGAGTCTTCTTGGGAAAGATGCAACAAGTTTTTCACACATGGATTTGGGGATCCCCTGCCATTCCTCCTTGCAGATCCTCTCCATTTCTGTCAGGTTGGATGGTAAACGTTGGTGGACGGCCATTTTTAGGTCTCTCCAGAGATGCTCAATTGTTTTAAGTCAGGGCTCTGGCTGGGCCATTCAAGAACAGTCACAGAGTTGTTGTGAAGCCACTTCTTCGTTATTTTAGCTGTGTGCTTAGGGTCATTGTCTTGTTGGAAGGTAAACCTTCGGCCCAGTCTGAGGTCCTTAGCACTCTGGAGAAGGTTTTTGTCCAGGATATCCCTGTACTTGGCCGCATTCATCTTTCCCTCGATTGAAACCAGTCGTCCTGTCCCTGCAGCTGAAAAACACCCCCACAGCATGATGCTGCCACCGCCATGCTTCACTGTGGGGACTGTATTGGACAAGTGATGAGCAGTGCCTGGTTGTCTCCACACATACCGCTTAGAATTAAGGCCAAAAAGTTCTATCTTGGTCTCATTAGACCAGACAATCTTATTTCTCACCATCTCAGGTGTCTTTTAACAAACTCCATGCGGGCTGTCATGTGTCTTGCACTGAGAAAAGGCTTCCGACAGGCCACTCTGCCATAAAGCCCTGACTGGTGGAGGGCTGCAGTGATGGTTGACTTTCTACAACTTTCTCCCATCTCCTAACTGCATCTCTGGAGCTCATCCAAAGCGATCTTTGGGTTCTTCTTTACCTCTCTCACCAAGGCTCTTCTCCCCCGGTAGCTCAGCTTGGCCGGACGGCCATCTCTAGGAAGGGTTCTGGTCGTCCCAAACGTCTTCCATTTAAGGATTATGGAGGCCACTGTGCTCTTGGCAACCTTAAGTGCAGCAGAAATTTTTTTTGTAACCTTGGCCAGATCTGTGCCTTGCCACAATTCTGTCTCTGAGCTCTTCAGGCAGTTCCTTTGACCTCATGATTCTCATTTGCTCTGACATGCATTGTGAGCTGTAAGGTCTTATATAGACAAGTGTGTGGCTTTTCTAATCAAGTCCAATCAGTAGAATCAAACACAGCTGGACTCAAATGAAGGTGATCAGAAGAAATGGAAAGCACCCGAGTTAAATATATGAGTGTCACAGCAAAGGGTCTGAATACTTAGGACCATGTGATATTTCAGTTTTTCTGTTTTAATAAATCTGCAACAATTTCAAAAATTCTTTTTTTTGTCTGTCAATATGGGGTGCTGTGTGTACATTGAGGAAAAAAATGTATTTAAATGATTTTAGCAAATGGCTGCAATATAACAAAGAGTGAAAAATTGAAGGGGTTCTGAATACTTTCTGTACCCACTGTATAGTGAATTGACAATAAAAGGCTAATTGATTTGATTGAAAAAGGTTAAAAAATGTTGCTGCAAACAAACGGAAATTATTACTCAGTGAAATAACAGAACCGAGAAAAGAGATTGAATATAGGGATATATAGGTGATATGACATATTATTCAGCTTTAAAGTTTAAGTCGGAGACTTGTAGATCGTCTAATTCGTGTTGCCATCAGGGAAAAATAGTGTTTCTTCCCAATGAAGAGGCTTTCCATGAGAAATAAAAGATTTATTTGGTGAAATTGAAATCCACAAACACTACAGGCAAAATATCCAAATCGACAATAATCTTGCTGCGTTCACATCATTTAGTGCTCAAAACGTAGATTTGCATGATTTCAGAACCATCCGCTATGAGAATAATCTGTGGTCCTGCAACAATTAAAGAAGTTTAATTTTTAAAGTAAACACAATTCAGGCAGGTTTATAATTATGATTATAGAGCAGCGATGCAACAAAGAATCGAAAGAGTTGAGCGATCAGACGTATTAGAAATTCTATAGCCAATAATGGATACAAATCCATACGTCAAAGTATCGCACTTTGCACGAAATTAATCTGAAAAGTACAAAGAAGTCTTTTTGGATATTTATAGGAGATAATTTCAAGTCACGCAAGATGAGACTTTGTGCCAAGAGATTTGAAGAGGCGTATGCACGAGAATTAAGATTTGTTGTTTGGTGAAAGTAAAATCCACATACACGAGCACAAGAGACGTGAAGTGGCTGGCAAGCGAATTAAGCAGGGGGCAAAGCCCCCTAGTTTTTAATATACATAAATGATCTTGATAAGAGAATAATCACTAGGGTGGTACACCTTAAGAGAAGGATTATGGACTCTCCACTTTTTATAACCAGACCAGGTACAGAAGTGATCAAGAAGGCTAATGGCGCTTTTCCACTGCATAGTACGGCACGACACGGTTCAGTTCAGCTCACTTTTGGGGGGTTTTCCACTGGGAACAGTACCTGGTACCGGGTCCTTTTTTTAGTACCACCTCAGCCGAGGTTCCAAGCGCGCCGAACCGTTACCAAAACGTGACGTGTAAACTGCTGGTCACTGATTGGCCGGAGAAAATCGTCATTACTGCGTCGCTGAACTTGCGACACGAGACACAACAGACCCACTAGATTTTTAGCACAGCCAGCGAAGGTTCGGACGCACCATTTTGTTTTAACCAAAAATGGCTGTTTCGTGGTCTATTGAGGAAGTACAGGCGTTCCTCTTGTTGGTAGCCGAGGAGCGGATCCAGCGAGCTGGATGGGCGCGCTGAATGAAAAGTTTTTCAGGAGGTCGCTAAGCTCTTGGGCGCACATGGCTACCATCGGACTTACAAACAGTGTAGGGACAAGTTAAAAACAATGAAGAGCGACTACAGGAGTATAAAGGACCGTGGCGCGTTTACGATGATGTCACGGCAGTAGAGGCGGCGCAACTATAACGACACGTGAATAATCCCGCCCACTCTAAAGCGGTACTAAACTGCAGTCGAAACGCAAAACCGAGCCGAGCTGTACTGAACCGTGCTGTGCTGTACTATGCAGTGGAAAAGCGCCATAATAGGATGTGGGGTTATATTTAATGAGGCGTGGAATACAAGTTAGAGGAGGTTATGATTAAGCTTTATAACAAACTAGTGAGGCCTCACCTGGAGTACTGTGTACAGTTTTGGTCTCCATATTTAAAAAAAGATACAGAAACATTAGAGAGTGTAAAGAAGAGCAACCAAGCTGATTCTAGGATTACAGGAGATGACGTATGAGGAAGAATGTATCCTTTTCCGTGTAAGCTAATGCTGATTAAGAGATGCAATGATTAAAGTGTTTAAAAATTTATGCAGTGGATTTGTTGGACTTGAAGGGATGTATTTTAACAAGAACAAGAAGAGTTTAAACTGAGCCACCTTTCATTTTTTTTTTTGATGTTCTTAGCATATGACCAGGTGTCAGACTCCCAGATATCTTTCATTGCATTTTGGAGTTGATTCTCTGGTTGAAGTCCTATCAGTTTTTTTATCCTTCCATCAGTTTTCTGGTCAATACACGGCCATGATGAATAAGAGCGTAATACATAAAGCATCAGGTATAAGACAGGAACCAACCCAGCTTTGCTATTCTATCGCAAATGTATCCAACAGCTGGTACCAGAGCTGTGAAATTAGCCAAAACATAAGGTTGAAATATTCAAATTACATACATTCAAATATATTCAAACTTGCATGTATGTTTCCTTGTGTGCTGTTTTTATACTTATTATGGTAAAGGGTGCACTGACGGCCACATCAAGGACAAACACAAACGGCAAAAAAAAAACTGGTGGTACTCGGGCAACAAAATACAAGATAAATATACAAGGCATCAAAATCCTGAACATCTAGTACTGGCGGCTGGGGGCCAGATTCCTTTTCAGGAAAGCAAGCCATAAAAGCAGCCACGAGAAAGAATTGAAATCTGTGCGAGCTATACATACTGACACCACTGCGTTATTACTATTAATAATAATAACAATAATAAATGATCAAAAAATATACCGTAATATCTGCAAATCATGGATTGCTTATGTCACTGTTGCATGGGTTCCGCTTGCAACACTCGGCTGGAATGACGTGGTGTAAATGTATTGACATGCCTCCAAACGGGCACAGGCTGAACAGTTTTAGATCAGGAGCAATAGTTAGTTAGTTAGACTGCGATAGGGCGAGAGCAGCAAGCAAAATAACAAAACAGATGAGAGGCAGCCAGGTCGAAGGTGGACTTGTTTTATTATTTTGGAAGTGTCCAGCGGGCAGCAACAGGAGTGTACAGTTCATGTCTGAGATTTAGAATAAAAAGCTAGTCCGCACCTATGGACTCGCCTGGAAAAGCAGGATCGTCGCAATACCAAATCAAGGTCTACCTGGTGTGTCTAATTTTTTTCTTTTTATCCTTTACAGAGGCTGCAATATTTTTAGAAAAGGTGGCCTGAATATTTTTCATTACACCTCATTGTTTTAGGCATTATATGTTAAATCAGCAGGCTTATAAGACGGAGGAGGCTAATTGTGGGAGAAGTGGTGTTGAGCATTTTAAAGTAAAATCTGAATTTTAGCAGTTATTTTCCATTTGCTTTAATGAGAGAATGTCTTGGCATTAAACAACAGTCAAAGATCTCTAGTTTCAGGGTGACTCGGACATATTTAGGGCAAAGGCAAAAAAAAACTGCTTCAAATACTTAAGAGTTTAAAGTACAGAGAGCACCCACCACACGGCAAACCAACTCAGGATCCAGATTAGGAGTGTCGCCATGCAATTGGTGACACCACAGCACCACACTAGTTCAGATGGAGTGGAACAATGTTAGGTTTTTTTTTATGGTGGCTGGAGTGCCAATTCTACCACCAACCCCTCAGTTTTTCCCTGCAGGTTGGGGGGGTCCTACATGTGGATGGATGCAGATTAACATCATACCCAGGACAGAGCAATGGCAGGTTAAGGTCCTTGCTCAAGGGCTCAACAGAGCAGAGTCCCTTTTGGCATTTACGGGATTTGAACCGGCAACCTTCCGATTGCCAGTGCAGATCCGTAGCCTCGGAGCCACCACTCTGCCCAGATGGAGTGGACGAAAAAAAAGTTAAGGGGTTTGGCAGTCTGCTTTGGTATGTGCCTGAGTACTTCCATCAATGAGAGATTTGTTTTTTTGTATTTCTAATAAATTTGCAAACATTTGTAAAATCTTTCCAGTTTGTCATTCTAGTATATTGAGTGTTTAATGAGATATCTTCCTCTTCTGTATTTAACATGAAATAAATGGTACAAGTGTGTATATACACTCACCTAAAGGATTATTAGGAACACCTGTTCAATTTCTCATTAATGCAATTATCTAATCAACCAATCACATGGCAGTTGCTTCAATACATTTAGGGGTGTGGTCCTGGTCAAGACAATCTCCTGAACTCCAAACTGAATGTCAGAATGGGAAAGAAAGGTGATTTAAGCAATTCTGAGCGTGGCATGGTTGTTGGTGCCAGACGGGCCGGTCTGAGTATTTCACAATCTGCTCAGTTACTGGGATTTTCACGCACAACCATTTCTAAGGTTTACAAAGAATGGTGTGAAAAGGGAAAAACATCCAGTATGCGGCAGTCCTGTGGGCGAAAATGCCTTGTTGATGCTAGAGGTCAGAGGAGAATGGGCCGACTGATTCAAGCTGATAGAAGAGCAACTTTGACTGAAATAACCACTCGTTACAACCGAGGTATGCAGCAAAGCATTTGTGAAGCCACAACACACACAACCTTGAGGCAGATGGGCTACAACAGCAGAAGACCCCACCGGGTACCACTCATCTCCACTACAAATAGGAAAAAGAGGCTACAATTTGCACGAGCTCACCAAAATTGGACAGTTGAAGACTGGAAAAATGTTGCCTGGTCTGATGAGTCTCGATTTCTGTTGAGACATTCAAATGGTAGAGTCAGAATTTGGCGTAAACAGAATGAGAACATGGATCCATCATGCCTTGTTACCACTGTGCAGGCTGGTGGTGGTGGTGTAATGGTGTGGGGGATGTTTTATTGGCACACTTTAGGCCTCTTAGTGCCGATTGGGCATCGTTTAAATGCCACGGGCTACCTGAGCATTGTTTCTGACCATGTCCATCCCTTCATGACCACCATGTACCCATCCTCTGATGGCTACTTCCAGCAG